>NC_064861.1:53992969-54090469 GCF_024139225.1 Suncus etruscus
AATTTTAATTTAGGCAGGGCCTCTTGGCACAGCCAGGTTTTTATCGTTTCTTACCTTTTGCATGTCTGTTTATCAAATGTTTGCACACAATATTGGTATTTTGTTTCATTTCTCTCCTCCATCCCTTCAACTGTTGTTTTTACAGTTACTGGGGTTACCCATGTACACATCTCTGGAAGTGGTGCTTACACATCTCTTTGCAGCTGAAAGGTTGCTGTGAGGGGGAGGAATGGCGCCTCTTTTAGCTACATTACTTGCACACACCTGACAGCAGTCTGACTGGTTGGAGATTACTTGTAGCGTCAGGCATCACACGGGTATTAGAGTGTAGGTAGCAATAATGACCTCATTTAGTGGTGGCAACACCAGAGACTGAATTTATGCCTTCATGTTTGCAAGATTACTGCCCTCTTCAGCCCCCCCCCCCAATATTACCCCAGCTACTGAACTATCCCCTGAACCCTTGAAATTCCTTTCTCATTGATAAGGGTCTCACTTTGCTCCACCTCTTTTTAAGAATTACATTATCATTCTCTGGTCATGACCAATCAGGCCTAAGATAGTGTCAATTTATGGAACTAAGACCACTCCAATGAAAAGTTATTCAGAGCTTTATGTAGCAAGGAAGTCATCCCTATTTCTTGAATGTGGCAGGCTCGCAGTTGGCAGGGAAGCTTCACTGAAAATAACAGGAAAGTATTAAATATAATTTGATTAGAAGTCCTGAACTAGACAAAGCCGATGACTTAACTAGAAACTGAGAATTATTTTGCGAATTTTTTCAAGAGCATATTTGAATCTCTGGTTGGCCCTGTGTGGAAACCTGAGGGTAAGTATAGTAACACTACTACTTAGTACTCAGTTCTAACCATTGCTTGGGACTATGAGGGAACTGTAGTTTGACTGAACTAACTGCTATAGAGACTTTTGGGTTGGTTGCTGTGGATAAGTTGCTATAGTCACTGATTGGCAATTGTCCATGAGTTCATTGTCCCTAAATTTACTTTATTCAAAGAGGCTAGACCAAGGTGATTTTTATTTCTCCTGAGAGAAGAGCATGAGTTCCTACTACTAATCACCTCTTATTTTAGCCTTTGTGTCCATGTGGCTTTGTATTTAATCTGCCACCATATTTTTCCAGATGTTTTAGCCATCTATCCTAGCCACTTAAAATTTTTTTCTTAATACCTGAAGAAATGGAGATATATGATATTATTGTTACCTTGGTAAAAATTCTCATCATTACTACATGATTTAAAGACTTAGACTTGTTCATTAGTGAGAATTTTCTGAGTTTTATGTTGGTTGGTTGGTTGATTGAATTGTTATATTTTTTCCAGTGGGGAAGGAACATTTTCCTTCCTTTTAATGATGGTTTTTTTAATAGCTGCTAAATAAGGAGACAAAATAATAGTTTATGGTAATGTCAGAAAGTAAAAAAACTATTAAAAATTGTTCTCTCTCAATGCAAGGCAAATTCCTGACCAATATTTACTTTTGCTTTAATGCTTTCTTAATAATTGTACCTATTCATTGGGGTAAGAGTGAACAAATGCCAACTTTGTGGCTTCTTTGTTTTGTTTTACAAAGGTCCTCAAAGATTATAAAAATTAGTTATTCATTGTTCAAGCCTGTATCACTCACATTCTTCACAGAGCTATAGGAAAAAATGTCAACCAGTAATAAATTTTTTTCTCAGCTTATCCTTTACCTTATCCTTTGTGTATACATCTCCTAGAAGAGCTCAAGAAAGTGAATACTGGTCAAATGCCATCTCAATTTCATCTCACTTTATTATTTCCCAAAAAGCACATAAGATAACATTTTAACTCTCAGTAAGGAAACTAATTTATGCAGATTCAAAACAGAATGCAAATGACCTAAGGCCAATAAATGAAAAACATTTGGAAGGCGTTATTGAAATCCAGTGTTCAAAATTCTTTTCTTCTTTACCTCTTCCTTTCACACATTTGTTAATACTTACTATTTGCTAGACACTATTCTATCGTTAATAGATATAGTCGTGGGCAAGACAGATTTATTTTTTACTTTGCTAATTTTAGAGATGATTGGATATAAATGAATAAAAACAGAGATAAATTTTAAAAGTAAATTAAAGTCATTTTGTTTAGCAATAATAAAGTTGTCTCAGGCTAATCTTATCATTAGCTTTTATTCCAACATGATAATCATTCTTATGGAATGGTGATTGATGAGAAGCATGTTCAATACAATGAGCCATCTATATGAATGGAAAAGAAGATAAAAAAGCATTAACAAAATACTAGAATGGGAGTAAATTGGCAATTAGAAAATAGAACAAAATCTATGGAATACAGTGAGATGAGATAAGTATGAAGCAAAGTTAAAGAAATACAAAGACAAAACATTTATGCAGGATGCTTGGTGATGTTTTAGCTCTTGAAAGGTAAAAAAAATAATTCAATCTGAACTATACCACCATCAAATACTGCTTTTCTCAGTATATGCAGAGATAATTTAAATTCCTGAAAACAGCTCTTGGAGGAGAGTTACAGACAAGATAAAAGGATTCTAAGATGCTCATGCTATTTTCTCACATTTCTCTGTGTAGTGTCCTACAACTTCTTGCAATAATAAAATTATTTTAGCATTTTCTCAGATGGTATGTCAACACTGACAATATGTTTCTCAAACTTTCAACATTGCTTCCCTTTCTCACACTCCAAATTGATCAACAGATTCAACATAACCATAATAAAAATCACTGCAAGCACTGCTGTACAAATCCGCAAGTTGGTTTAAACATTCATATGTAGTACAAAGGACTGGAGCTGACAAAACAACTATAAAAAAAAACAAGAACAAAATAAAAGGACAAGCACTGCTTTATTTCAAAATACAATATATATAGAGAGAAGTCAAGATAGTGTGATATTTGGATAAATGTAGACAAATAGAGCAATTAAATAGAAGAGTGTATCCTGAACATGCCATATACCAATGTAAAAAAAAGTGATTTTTTGGTAGTTTTGCAGTCAGTTTAATAGTCTTTCCAACAGATTATTTAGGAAGATTTATATTCATATGTCAAAAAGCATTGAACTTTGATCTACATCTTTCAAAATATAACTTTTAAATTTATAACAATTCCAGATAGTATCACATAGTAGATAATATTCGTGACCTGGGTTAGAAAATATGATATAAATACTTCAAAAGCATATTCTGTATAGAGAAGCAAATTAAATATTAGAAAAGAGGTAAAGTGATATGCATGACACCCTTTTAGTAATAGCATTGTAAACCATAAAGCTTAAAAGGAAAAAATGGAGAAAAAGACAGAGGAGAGAGAGCGGGGAGAGAGAAGAGAGAGAGAGACAAAGAGAGACACAGAAAGAGATGTCTGCCATAGAGTATAGAGGTAGGCTGGAGAAGGACAGGAGAGAAGCTGGGTATATTAGTGGCAGAAAATATACACTGGTAAATGATGGGTTCTCAAATCCTATATGATAAGGGGTTATATTTAAATGTACAAAGCACAGGCATATCTTAACAAGAAAAAAAAATTTAATCCCATCAAAAAATGAAAAGAAAAGAACAAAAACTTTCTCAAAGAAAAAATACAGATGGCCAAAAGGCCATGAAAAAATGCTCACATCATTAATCACTCGGGAGATGCAAATCAAAACAATGAGATATCATCTCACATCATAGAGATTGGCACACATGAAAAAAGAACAAAAATGGAGCTGGAGAAATAACACAGAATAGGCTGTTTGCTTTGCACATGATCAACCAGAATTCTATCCCTCACATCCCATATTGTCCCTTGAGCCTGTGAGAAGTAATCTCTGAGCACAGAGCCAGGAGTAACCCCTCAGCTCCGCCAGTTGTGCTCCAAACAAAACAAAACAAAAACAAAAGCAAATGAAAAAATAAAAATTACTGCTGGCACCAATACAGAGAGAAAGGGAGTCTCATTGACTCATGGTGGAAATGTTGAGTGGTCCAGGCTTTTGGGAAAACAGCATGGAAATTTCTCAAAAACTAGAAATTGAGCTCCCATATAATTCAGCAAAACTGCTCCTAGGAATAAAATCTAGGAGCCCCAAAACAATATAGAAAATACATCTATACTCTGTGTTCATTGTAACATTCTTCACAGTAGCTAGAATCTGGATTCAACCTAAGTGCCTGAGAACAAAAGAGTCGATAAAGAAATTGGTATGTCAAAAAAAAAAAAAAAGAAGAAAGAAAGAAAGAAATTGGTACATCTACACAATGGAATACTACACAGCTGTTAGGAAATATGAAGTCATGAAATTTGTTTAGATATGGATGGATATTGAGGATGGATATTAATGCTGAGCAAAATGAGTCAGAGTTATAGGGACAGGTATAGAATGATCACACTCATTTATGGGATATAAAAACAAAGGTTGTATAGTAATAATACCCAAAGACAGGGGCCCGAGAGATAGCATAGCTGTAGGGTTTTTTGCCTTGCATGCAGCAGACCCAGGACAGACAGTGGTTCGAATTCCGGCATCACATATGGTCCCCTGTGCCTGCTGGGAGAATTTTCTGGGAGTAGAGCCAGAAGTAACCCTTAAGTGCCACTGGGTGTGACCTCAAAACAAAAAAACAACAAACAACAAGCAAACAAACAAACAAAAAATACCCAAAGACAATAGCAGGAATAGTTCATGGTGGGGAACTTGTCGCAAATAGTGAAGGAGTGCAGAGAGGACAGAAAAGGTGAGAGTTGGAAATGATCATTCCTGGACAGGAATTGGGTGCTGAAAGGAGATAAAATGATATGCATGATATCCCTTTTGTAACAGTATTGCAACCACAGAATCTAAAAGTTAATAAAAAGGCAAAAGAAAGTAAGAGAGAGAAGAAAAATGTTTGCCCCAAAGGCAGGCAGTGGGGAAGACAGGAGGGAAAAACTAGGGTCTTTGTTGGTGGGAAAAGTGCACTGTTGAACCGTATGGGACATAGTATGACTGAATCTCAATTATTAACATCTTTGTAACTGTATCACATGATCATTTAATTAAATGATCTATTTTTAAAAAACAAAGAATGCTTGTTGGAACATTGTATGACTGAAACTAAATCATTATTAACTTTGTAACTGTGTATCTCAGATGATTCAATGAAATTGTTTTTAGAAATTAGATTTAATCCTAGCCTCCAGACTACCAGGGTGCAAGAAAGATTTTGGGGTTAGACATTTTAGTATGTCCTGAGCCTCTAGTTGGTTCAATGGCAGGATGCTTCATGGGTAGGGTCTCCTTGGTTTTAAGCCAAAAGGTTTTTGTTTCTATTTTCCCCAAGTTTTGCTGTGCCTATGCAAACAAAACAAAACAAAACAAAAACAAAAACAAACACTCTGCCAGATCCCCCCCCCATTTTTTTGGTTTCCTCTTCTTATTTTTTTAATATTTTAAATAGGGTCTCCTGCCTTTTTCAAGAACTTTGGGACATGGATTACTTTGTTTATTTCTGCATTTTTCTATCAGATTAAGAAGAAAGGAAAAAAATAAAGGATGGGAACCACAGACTAAGTGGTTTCAGGTGCATTGGTGGAGAAAAAAGGACAGAACTAAACATCCAAGCCAAAGTCAACAACAATAAAATCAAGAGACCAAAACTTTAACAATCGAAACTTAAATGGGCCTGTTATACTGGCAGGCCAGGGGCAAAGGATAGTGGTATAGGTTACACACTAGGAATATTTGTCAAAAGAGGTCAACACTGGTGGTGGGAATAGCCCTGATTGAAATATATCTGAAATCCTACTATAAAGGACTTTGTAAATCACAATGACTTCAATAAAATAAATTAAAAATAAATAAAAGCTAGACTTAATTAAACAGGGAAGCTTCTGTTCAAAATACAAGATCACATGTACACACACACACACACACAGAGAAAAGAAAATTTAGATATCTAATCTCAAATGGTCCATCACTTGGGATTAAAAACAGGTAGAGGAGCAAAGTGATAGTACAGAAAGTAGCATGCTTACCTTGCATACCAGGTTCAATAACCCAACATCACACAAGGTCTCCTGAACATAGTCAGGAGTAATTCCTGAGTGCAGATTCATAAGGAGTGGTCCCAGAACCAAAATAAAAAAAAATAAAAACAGGTAAAGAGAACAGAAGCTGAATGCTGATGGAGCTTAGGGAAAATATATGTGTTTCGAGGAATCCATCAGAGGTTGGCCACAAGCAAGACCACTACCACACCTACTGTTCTATTTCTCTAGGTCCTGAATGTATATATTTCTTATCTGTGTGTGTGGGGGGGGGTTTGATCATGTAGGCTGTGCTCACATCTTACTCCTGAATCTGCTACATGCAAAGCAAGTGCCCTAGATGCTGAACTAATTCTCTGCTGAACTAATTCCTGATGAATTTAAACAGATGCCCAAGGATGCAGGAATTTTGCTCTAACCATCACCCCATCTGGACTGATCCCTAAGAACATAGCATTGCTGGATATGGCCCAAAATACAATAAACACATGTGTATGTATATATGTATTCACACATTCACCGGAACTGGTAGGTACTTTCCTTTGTGTAGATTCAAAATTTCACCTGGAGTTACTTAGTAAAGTTTAGACTAAAATTTCTCAGAGTAGAGACACAGTGGGAACAAATGTTCCTGTTTTTATTTGGTGGAACGTGCTTTCATGCTATTTTTCATTTCATACATTTGGGAGTTGGGATACCCAAACAATGCAATCCTGGGATCTGGTCCTGAATGGATGGCCAGTATCAATGCTTGGACACAGTGATGCCATGCTGTGGCATGCACAGATGGCATACACCATCTGTGGCCATATTTTGAGGCACATTTTTATACCAGGATGTAATTTGGTGCCTCATGAATGAATGGTATGCAAGAATGCATACCAATCATTGATCTATCTCCCAATTCCATATTTTTTGTGTGTAGGTTGAAACAAAATTGGTGTTGAGATACATTTAACTTGCAAGCATAGAATTCTATAAAATTATAAAACTCAGCACAATTCTATAAAGATATAAAGCTCAGCACAATTCAATTATAGGACAGTTTTCTCACTCCTCCCAACATCAAGTCCATTAGAGAGAGATATTGAGATAAATATTTGCCAAAAATTTAACTACTTTTTTCTTATATTCTGCTGTGCTTAGGGCTTACTCGTGAGCTTTACACACATGTATCACTCCGTGTTGGACTCGGGAGATCATTTGAGGTGCCCAGGTTTGAACTTAGGTCAGCTGCATGAAAGGCTACTACCCTAGCCATTCTACTGCTTCTCCAGCCTATTCTTTTTTCTTCAATTAATGTACCCTAGTTTGCATGTTTTTTTTTTGAGGTATGGAGGGGAGTCCTCTTTATTTCTCCATTCTTTTGTACATGTTTATTTTATCCCCTGGTGTCCTTAAAGATTATTTTTCACGGTCTTGGCAGTTTGTTTAAGATATGATCTATAGACTGAAAGAGAATATTTGCCCATCACTCATCTAACATTAGTGATATATAAAGCACTTGTAAAAGTTAATAAGACAAAAACAACCCTTTGCTATTAAGAAATGGGAATGAGAGATGAACAGAAACTTCTTCAAAGAAGAGATAGAGATGGCCAGTAATTGCATGGACAATACTCTATCACTTATCATTAGAGACATGAAAATCAAAACACTAATAAAGAATAACCTCAGACCAGTGATAAGACATGTTTCTAGAACAAATATACCAGTGATGGTGGAAATGTGGAAGAAAAAATCCTCATCCACTACTGGTGGCAATGTTGATTGGTTCAACCTCTTTGGAAAACAATATGGAAAATCCTTATAAAACTTAAAATTGAACTTCCACGTGATCCTGCTGCATCCACTTCTCAGCATCTACCCAAGGACCAGAAACTTTTTTTTTTTTTGGTTTTGGGGCCACACCCTCTGATGCTCAGGGTTTACTCCTGGCTATGAGCTCAGAAATCTCTTCTGCTCATATGGTCCCCCGGAGGATCAAATCAAGGTCCATCCTAGATCAGCCATGTGCAAGGCAAACACCTTACTGCAAAGCCATGTTCTCACCTGTGTTTGTCGTAGCACTATTCACAATAGCAAAAACCTGGAAACAAAGTTTTCCAAGAACAAATGATTGAATAATTAAACTATGATACATGTACCATGTACACAAACAATTCTACTCAACCATAAGAAAAATAAAATGAAATTTACCATTTTATGGATAGAACTCTCATATGTTAGCTATGAGGATAAATGTCCTAAGCTTACGGGATAAATTCAATAAGTTAATTAATTAAAACTTAATTAAAAATAATGTGATCTATTTCGCTAAGGTCTTATATTTGATTTTATTGTTGATTTCACTGAGATTCCCCTCCCCTATTACTTTTAATAATAAATTTGGAAATTTTGACAAGTATGTTTTCAAAGTATTTTTTGCTTCTTTGCTTCTAGGACTCATCTGTGTGATCAACTGCATGATGTACAGTTGGTAGATATCAGGTCACAGATACTCATATAATACTTTTCAATCATTTTCCCCTAGTTATTTAATTATTTTTTCTATTCAAGATCAATGATATTTTTAGTCTGCTCTGTCTAATCTGCACCTTATCCAATGATAACTAATTTTTTTACTTTATGGAACTTTAAACTTAAAATATCTTAAATTTATCTCTTGCCTATCATCATGGTTTAATTAAATACTTGTTAATAGTTATAATAGCTACTCAGTATCCTTATCTGACATTATTTATGTCATTTCCCTGACTTTAATCATTTTTTATTGGTTATGAGTTGTCTTTTCCTCATTCTTGGCATGTACAAAATATTTTGATTGGAGGCTGAACATTACAAATCCAATGTTACTGTTTTGGCAATTAAATTAGACAGTTAAGTTATTATAGGCTAATTGTATGACCTAAGCTATTTTAAAGTGTTTTTAACAAGTACCTAGACTCGACTATATTCCACAGTCAATTAAGTCTTTCTATCACATAACCTCCTTTAGTCCTCCATCAGATGGCCTGAATGATCACTTCAGAATCTGATTAGATTTTAACCAACTCCTTATGTACTGCATATAAACTCTATGATTTTATTATCTTGAAACTTTAAGGTATGTTTGCTAAAATTCTTAAAATTTGACTCAATGCTTTTGTAATTAAGTATTTAACAAAACCCCTAACCTCTGTGTGTCAAAATCCCTTAACAAGTCATATGACTATATGTTTGGGAGACAAAAACACTTGGAAATTTATTTCAAAATAATTATTATCAGAAAACATTTTATTAGTATACTTATTTTGTATACCTCTATGCAGGTATTTCATAAAAATTTCTTGGGGAGGAAAGGGTCTACATTTGGGAAGAATTTATAAGGCCATGTTCTACCTAAGTATTTCCACTCATTAAACCTCACTAAATTCTGTTAAAATATTCTCAACAGTTAACCTACCAGATTCTGTTTGAGTTACTCTCTGAGACTCAATCACATTCATGCAAGAAATTAGGACAATGGTAGGCTCAATCTATATTTTTCTTTGAAGAGAGACCAAAGATCGGTGCTTCCTCCTCGGTAAATATTTAAATATAATTACTTTTAAATTCCACATACAGTTTTCTATTTACCCACTAAGGGAATTATTTTACATTCTTGTTTTTTCTTCTTTTTTTTTTTTTTTTTGGTTTTTGGGCCACACCCGTTTGACGCTCAGGGGTTACTCCTGGCTAAGCGCTCAGAAATCGCCCCTGGCTTGGGGGGACCATATGGGACGCCGGGGGATCGAACCGCGGTCCTTCCTTGGCTAGCACTTGCAAGGCAGACACCTTACCTCCAGCGCCACCTACCCGGCCCCTTGTTTTTTCTTCTTATCCAGAATCAGACAGTGTCACTCCATGGATCCTCATCTTCAAATGACGTGAAAGTATTAACATCAAAATCACACATAAACTTGTCTTTTTTTTTTTTGGTTTTGGGGCCACACCCGGTGGTGCTCAGGAGTTTCTCCTGGCTGTCTGCTCAGAAATAGCTCCTGGCAGGCACAGGGGACCATAAAATAGCTCCTGGCAGGCACAGGGGACCATATGGGACACCGGGATTTGAACCAACCACCTTTGGTCCTGGATCGGCTGCTTGCAAGGCAAACGCCGCTGTGCTATTTCTCCGGGCCCACAAACTTGTCTTGACTACAAAGACCAATGGTCTGGCCTCAGCTCTTAAAACAATAGCATGTTTCAATGTTTCATTCTTTCATCCTTGACTTTGGCTTCCCCCATTTTAGAGCACAATAAGCTTGAGCATCTTGGCTCTGGAAACTTGTATCTGAGTCTCCTCTACCTGTTATTCTTTATTTTTTTAAATTTTTAATGGTTTTTGGGTCACACTGGCAGCACTCAGGCTTTATGCTCAGAAATTGCTCCTGGCAGGCTCGGGGGACCATATGGGATTCAGGGATTTGAACCACTGACCTTTTGCATGCAAGACAAACACTTTCCCTCCATGCTATTTCTCTGGCCCCATACCTGTTATTCTTTGATCCCAGATTTTTTCAGGTCTCATACATTCAATTTATGTTTATTTTCAAAACACAGTTATTTGACCCCCCCTCCAAAAAAAAAACCCACTTCAACTCTACTGTCTCAATTAGCAAAGTCACTTTTTTTTATTATTTTTTATTTTTAATTATGAGAACAAAGATGCAAAGAAAGAGAACAAGGTAAAGTTACAGTGGAAAGGCAATCACGCATAAACAGAATTCTCAGTAGTCCCATTGCTGATATCTTAACTTTGAACTTTTAGCCAAAGAACATTAAGAAAAATAAAATAGAACTCATGTACAATTACTTTGTCCCTCAAGTCTTCAGATTGTAGTGCATAATATTTCTTAGCAGCACACAAAGCAATCTAAAGACATAAAACTTATGTAACTCCTTAAACATTGAAGGCAAAGTACTTTTATACATTTCCATACACATGCATATTAGTTTAAGTTAACCTCAAAAGTTTAAGTGGGTTGTTTTTTTTTAAGGATTAGAGTCAAAGGAGCACAGTAAAAACAGTGTTAGAGTGGCAATTATTGTTTGCATAGACCCACCAAAGTATGAGGGACATGGAAAGGAAAAGCCTTGGCCTAAATACAAGGAGACCCTACCCCTGAAGTTTCCTGGCATAAGACCAACTCTAGGCTCCAGGCAAACTAGTTTGTCCAAACCAGGTCATTGTCTGTAGTGCCAATACACTTTTATTTTTCTCACAGTCTCTGTTGTTGGTATCAAGTTTCTGTATTAAAGATCCTGGAATCTGCATATCCTATATTGCAGTCAGGATGGTGCAGAGCGTCCTCTCGAACCACTTCAACTCTACTGTCTCAATTAGCAAAGTCACTTTTTTTAAGTGCTGGTATTATCTTCCTAATGCATTTTACTACCTGGAAATGTATTATAACACAATTTGTTTTATATTTTTTGCTCCTTCACTACCATGGGTACTGTTTGAAGAAATAAGATTTCTTACATATGTTATATTCCCTGTGCCCATGCAGATATTTTTCCTTTAAAGAATCAATCAGGTATCATTGAAACTCATCTATAATCACTGTATTAAATAGGTGATCAAAAATATGAAAGTTAATTATTCTTAGCACTTATAAGATATTTCTAACATTTATAATGTAAAATAAATATTTTCAGAAGACTTATCTAAAAACCAATTTTTATATTGATGCCTTACATATTTAAATTTTTGTAAATTTTATAACTGCTGCTCTTATTTCAATATGGACCATAGTTATTATTAACAGATAAAATGTCTTTTGCTTTAACAGTTTTTCCAATGAATGTTGCTTGTGTTATATTAAATTGTTTCTTATGCTGCTACCAGTTTTTGTGTAACTCCAGAAAAATTACCTTTGGAGTCATACTTTCATCCAGAGTTATAAGAAAAATTTTATTAATGAGTGGCCAGAGTGATAGTATAGTGGGTAGGATGATTGTTTCGCACATGGCTGACCAAGGTTCAGTCCCCCACAACCCATATGATCTGAGCCCATTTGAAGTGGAGTAACCCCTCAGCACTGTTGTATGTGGCCCAAAGAAACAAACAAAAATTTGAAAAAAATAAAGTTTATCAATGAGCATTAAGGCAAAACTTAATCTCTTTCATTTGTTACAAGCCATAAGGTGTCATTCACATGCCAGATATCTACTAACATAAATGGCTAACAAATATCCCCAATTTTGTCTTTGTTTACCTTGTGTCTATTTTCTTACCAATATTTACTGGTAGAAATTTCTAGAAAGGGGGCCGGAGAGATAGCATGGATGTAAGGCATTTGTCTTGCATGAAGAAGGATGATGGTTCGAATCCTGACATCCCATATGGTCCCCCGAGCCTGCCAGGAGCGATTTCTGAACATAGAGCCAGGAGTAACCTCTGAGCGCTGCCGGGTGTGAGCCAAAAACCAAAAAAAAAAAAAAAAAATTCTAGAAAAGCCTTTACGACTATATAAGTCTTTATTAGTCTAACCAAGCTTATTTCTCTAGGCTTCAATTATAGAGCCTTAAGAAACAATGCCTGAGGAGCCTAAGCGGTGATGCAGAGGTAGGGCATTTGCCTTGCATGCGGCTGACAATAGGACAGACAGTGTTCAATCCCCCGGTTTCCCTCCAAGCCAGGAGTGATTTCTGAGTGCATAGCCAGGAGTAATCCCTGAGCATTGCCAGGTGTGACCCTGAAACCAAAAATAAAAAAATAAGTAATAAAAACAATGCCTGATTCTCAGTGACTAAATATATGAGATATATTTATTTCTGATTTACATGTTTATCAATGACTATGTGGCATGGATGGGGTAAAGTTCAATTGTTTAATAGTTGTCCCTGAGATCGTAGTAGAAGTATAAGGAAACAAAAGAAAATGTAGATTACTGATTTAGACTCTGCCTGTACTTACTGTATCAGGAACATGAAATTCCTTTGCATGTCTGAGAGGCTGGGACAAGACTGCTTAAAGTTCACACAAGATTTATAATTCCTCAATCTAAAATAACATAAATCCTGTACAAGTAAAAGCTTCTATGGACCCAGCAACAGTGCAAAGTTGGGGAACAAATATTTTCAACCCTTGGGATTCTGTTTCTCTAAAATTTATTTTATATTGCTTTACTAGAACACATTATAACAAAGTAAATTCTTTTTCAGGAAGTTGATACTTATCAAAGAATTTGTGCTTTTTAAACATACTTATCAACTTTTTGAACTTTTATCAGTCTTAAAAGTTAGGTGTCTTTAGCTGTCAAGATCTCAGAGTCTCTATTTTTGATCAGTCTAATTTTTTAATTTTTGATCGGTGTCATAAATGAGGTTGGCAGATAGAATTCTGGGTAAAATTAATAATTAAGCATTTTAAATTAGAGGATTTTATAAAATAGCTTTCTTTTTACATGACTAAAGTGACAACTTGTTGACAGATGACTGTTACATGCCCTCCAATCTGGTAAAATAATTTTTAAAGGAGAAATGCATATCAGATCAATTCATGTTTAATTATATGCATCCAATATTTAATATTTTATATGTCACCTCAGAAAATATGAGCAATATAGTCTAGTCTCTTCTTTTTCAGAATTATATATGATAACTTATTATGCATCCATCTGCAGGATAGGTTAGGTTACGCTGCAGTAACAAATAATCTTAAAAAATGTCAGTGAATTAAAATGGCAAAGGCTTATGTCTCATTTATGACAATAGCTGATGGACTATGTCCAACATAATCCTCATTCAGAACCCAGATTGAAGTAGCTTCGGTGACTATGTCCATATATTTACAAAGATCTAAAATTTAAATATAGAGTTTTTAATTCCTAAAGCTTCCATCTAGGCATCATTCACATTGTTTCCTCTCATATTTCATGTGGCTAGTGCTAGACACTTGACCATGTAATTCCAAGGGATAGAAAAATATGCCGTCCTACTGATTTACTCAAAGGAAAATGAAAATATACAGTGAACCTTGCTGAAGGCTTACACTGGAGATGCAGTTTTCTGAGTATATAGAAAATGCTTTGTCATTAAAGACTCTACAAAATCCATTTAAGTGATGGCATTCTCATTTGAAATGTGGTTTAAGAATATATATTTTTCTAAAAAGTAATTTACTCATCTTCTGATTGAGTATAAAAACACCAAAGAATAAAATATCTTGAGACCACATTTACTTATGTCAATAATTTGTCACCATACTAGATAGCCCCCAAAACTAAATGGAAATAAGTTACATATTGCTTTAGCAATTTTTGTAGCTGTGAAAAGTAATTATTTTTTTGTTGAAACAAAACCAAACAATAAAATGATATGGAAATTCAGAGAAAACAAAGAGTGTTTATCTATCTAGGGAAATCATTGTTCATAGAAGGGATGAATTTTGAGTTTAAGCAATCAGGATTTCAATAATGGTTTTCTGCCATTGTCCCCTGTTTTTGCTCTGATATTGCTATTTTAAGTCTTTTTTTTGAGTACATATGACATACAGTGGTGAATGTATTTAATGTGTATAACATCATATATCCTGAGATAGATAACATCTGTGACTTTACTGCCATCTTTAGCAGTCCTTCATATTTCCCTTCTGCTCTCTTTAGTAATTAACATTATTATAATTTACTAGTATTATTGTGATAACACAAGAGCAAAACACTTACAAATATATTTGTATATGTAAATATACTCTTCCTTTCTCTTTCCTTCTTTCCTTCCTTTTTTCTTTCCTTCTTTCCTTCCTTTTTCTTTTTCTTTTTTTTTCTTTCTCTTCTTTCGCTTCCTTCCTTCTTCCTTCCTTCTTCTTTCTTTCTGTTTCTTTCTTCTCTTTCTTCTATCTTTCTTTCTCCTCCTTCCTTCCTTCCTTCCTTCCTTCCTTCCTTCCTTCCTTCCTTCCTTCCTTCCTTCCTTCCTTCCTTCCTTCCTTCCTTCCTTCCTTCCTTCCTTCTTTCCCCTCATTATTGTTACCACTACTATTACAACCAGGTTCAAAGCTGCCTTATTAACATAATCACTAGGGTCATACATTTAATTGTTTTACTTGTCCATATGTTTGCATATTTTCTAGTTGTGGTGCCCTTGAGGGTCACTGTGGTGCCTATACAAATACTCACAGGGGTCTCCCTAATGATTGATTACCTGCTCTATAGTTTTCAGTTGCAGTGTTCTCCAAGGACATCTTAGTTTAGTTGTGGTGCTGGAACATACTTGTCTGAGATGAACTACTTTGCCATATGTCCCATTTTGGCATGGTGCCATGAATTCCAAGCAGCAGAGATACTGGAAGTGTGCTCTGCATATGTAGATAATCTCAGTGATCAAACTCACACTCCATGCTTGCTCAGTGGTTACATTTTATCACTGAGTCATTTCTTTGGTTCTACTCTGCTAAATTTTATATATACAGTATGATATTGTTGACTGTAAGAACTACACTGTAAATTCAATCTTTAGGACTTACCATGAATAATATAAAATGTATACCCTTTGCTTAATGATACCCCCATTTTCTTTCCCCATAAATCTTGAAAAGTACATTTCAACTTTGTTTTATGTTTGACTATATTTTATTCTTTATAAAATTGTATCATGTAGTAGTTATCTTCTTGTCTAGCACAGTATAGTTCAGGTTTGTCTCTGTTGTATGTATAGTTTGTATATGTTTTATGCTACTCTGTAAAGATTGATCCACAGTAGACATTTCTGATTCTTCCTTGTCTTAAATATTGAGAACTGTACTATCAAGAGCATAGCTGTCCAAATTATGCTCTGGTGTGTTGTAATATAACCAGAACTAGAAGTTTTAGGTCAGATGAATATTATTTTTTAATTAAAAATATTTTCTATTAATGGTTGTACCTTATGTAACTGCCATTTTAATGCCACTAACATTATAGTTTAAATTCTAAAGCAGTGTTATATTTTGTTTCTTGAAGTAAATATTTTTATTTAAAGAAATTTACTTGAATATAAGGAGATAAAATAAGAGAGGGGAGACAGGAGAGGAGAAAGAAGAGAAAGAAAGAAAGAGAGAGAAAGAGAAGGAAAAGAAAGAAGAAAAAGAGAAAGGGAGGAAGAGTATATTTACATACACAAATATTTTTGTAAGTGTTGCTCTTGTGTTATCACAATAATACTACTAAATTATAATGACAATTACTATAAAGAGAGAAGAAAAATATAAAAAGAAAGAAAAGTAAAAAAAAGAATAGAAGAAAAGGAAAAAAAGAAAAGAAAGAAAAAAGAAGAAACTTGTTCCAGCAAACACAAATTTCTCCCGAAGGAATGGAAAGTCAAAATCACATTTTTGGTTGAGATGCAAGAGAATTTTCAGGTTGGAGATTGCACCTACACTATCTTTATTTTATTGTCTTGGTTTGAGATCATCCCTACTGTGCCCAGGTTGTATGCCGGACTATGTATTCAGGGAATACTCCTGGGGACTGTCAGGACTATATGAGTTCTGAGGATTTAAACCCAGGTCAGCCACAATCAAGGTTAGCACATTATCTACCTTTTATGTTTCCAGTCTCAACCTACATTTTTTCAAATGAGTATTCGACATATTATAAATTTATATGTATAGAAAAAAATAATACAGTAAAATTCATAAACTCACATACAGCACTCTATTTATTAGTAAAGTATTTATCATAGCTCATGAAGTAGCATTAACATAGTATTACCATAATTAATTAAATCGTATTAACACATTAACTTATGTGTATTTTATTAACATTTTCTAAGGTGTTTTTGTGCCTAAAATGGTTCACACAGATTCCATGCATGATACCATAGTACACTAGATATCTCTATAGCATTCTTTAAGCTGAGTGTTTTACCCACTTTGTTTTTAATGACCTTAAAAGTTTTGATAAATAAATATGTTATCAAACTGTGATTTTACTGTTTCTTATAATTAGTTGGATTTCTGGGCTTGGATGAAGTCAAATGGCATTACTATTAAATCATGACATTATCGTCAAATGGTGTTGCATTATCAAGGGATGGATAACAACATTGTCTATCACTATTAATGTTGGCTTCCATCACTTTGAATAAGATCGTGTTTTTTACATGACTCCCTTGTAAAATTATGTTCTTCTATACCTCCATTTTTAATTTTTTTCTCAGAAGACTCACTGTGTATATTTAATCATTAAAAGTGGAGAATAATGAATGTTTCCTTCCTTGAGGAATATTGTCTCTATATATTATTAGTATTTTATCAGATGAAAGATTTCTCTTTTGTTATTTAATTTTAAATGATCAATTTTTGTTCATGTTTAAGACTCATGGAAATTTATTTTATATTTGGAGTTATAATTCATAACAAATAACTTGGGATTTTTGTTTATGTTTTTGCATTGTCCATTTGTTGTTCTGGCTTTTGTATTGGAAACCACTGAATTGCTAGAACATAGTTCCATTATGGTGAAATTTTAATTTTTTCAATGTTTCCTTCCTTTCTAGTACCATAAGATAGTGGCTGAATCTTCTATTTCTTATCCATTAACAGAATTGTGGGGAGAGAGGCCAGGAAATAAGGAGATTTCTGCAAGCTGGCCTTGACTATAAAAGAAAGTCTCTGTTTAGAGAATTGTGTCCCTGCTGTTTTGAGTGCAGGAGAAAGTCTCTAGGTCAAACAACCTGTCTAGGCTGATAGTGCCACAAGCATTGCAACAGCTATCTTTACATGCTTCCTGATTTAATGATGCCATGGGCATTGCTATGCTATCTTTACATGCTTCTTGATTTACTGATGCCACTGGCATTATAACTGCTATCTTTGCATACCATCCAAATAATGATGCCATGTACCTTGTGACTATCGTCTCTGCATACCATCTTGTTGCTGTAATGTCTACACTGTATTACCCACATTCTGTTCCCCCCCTAAAGTTTACCCTTTAAAAGCCTTGTTCCTACCTTCAATAAACGAAGTCCATTGCTCTGACAATGCTTCCCTGTGTGTGGTCTGTGGCTCACAGTTTTTCCTCTCTTTCGTGAGTCTGGCCTGGAAGCCACGGGTTGGAAGAGACCCTTACCCACCCTTGCATCAGCCTCGTGGCGCCAGAACCCTACAAGAATAATTTATCTCGGAAACCATGTCCTTTTTCTGGAGAGTTACAGTAGTCACTAAGATATTGATGCTGGCTGTGCTATGCTGCTCCTGAAGCACTGTTTCAAAACTGACTGAGCAAGGTACAATGTGAATACACTTCATTATAATTTATATATATATAATTTCTAGGCTATACCCTGCCACATTCAGGGGTTACTCAGAAATCGCTCCTGGCAGACTGGGATACCGGGAATCAAATCCGGGTTGGCTGCATGCAAGGCAAGTGCCTGACCCCTGTGCTATCACTCCTGCCCGATTTATAATATTTCTTATTGTAACCATCTGTACTTAAACACAGATGTCAGCCACTATCTAATTGCACAGGGTCTCGCATTTATCATGTGGACTAAGACTATTCTTTTGTCTTTTGCTTTTGTTTTCTCAATTCTGTTATACATTTTAAATAAATGTATAGCATCCCCCCCAACCAAAAGCAGTGGAGTATTTTTTCATTCTATTCTAAGTTCTTTATCTGTGTTAAATTTTAAGAGTAGGTTAGGTAACACAGTTTCAATATTTTCATCTATAAACTTACTGCACTGCCACAAAAATGCCAACAACCCTCCATCATTGATTTTGGTTGCTTTAATTATTATAGTTTTAGGTCTAGTTTATAATAATCTTAAAGTTTACTGTTTTGATATATAAATTTTCCTTATGTCACAACTGCCAAAAAGACCAGCTACTCCATCAATGAATACCCTTGTACTATTTTAAGTCAACTTCATCCCACCCACTATTTCCCTAACCTAACATTCTCTTCTGTGGTATATAGAGTAATGAAATAAGGTTATTAATAAATATCCAATGATAAGAGACCTGGTGTTTTGCATTATAGAACTGGATTTCAATTTTTTAACCTGCATTCATATAGGACATAACTTTATTAATGAATTATATGTGTATATATATTTTCTTTTACCTTTTCTTTTTGCCCCTCTCATCTCTTTTTTATTTGTTTTATTTAAGCATATGGTTACAAAATTGTTCATTGTTGGGTTTAAGTCATACAACATGCACAATCCTTCACCAGTGCACTTTCCCCCATGTCTCCCATTTCCCTATAACCCCTCCACACACACCACTGCCTTGCTCTAAGGCAGGAAAAATTACTTTTCTCTCTCTCTCTCTTTCCTTTTGATACTGTTTTGCATTATTGTTAATGGTGGGTTCCTTGCCTGTTAGTTTCTCTACTTTCAGCACTAAGTTCTTTTCCAGAGCAATCAGTTACATCTATCATAGTCCTAGTAGAACCTTCCTTACTCTAGCTACACTCAGGCTTTTTGTGGTGAGCTTTTTACCCTGGGCTGAACCGCCTGACATTTGTCTTTATTGTCTTGGTTTTATTAACATTCTATTTTGTTCTTATATCTCACAAGTAAGTAATATTCTATCTTTATCCCTTTTCCTCTGGCTCATTTCCTCAGCATAATAGTTTTCATGTATAGGCAAATTTCATGAGTTCATTTTTCCTGGCAGCTGCATAGTATTCCATTATGTAGATGTACCACAATTTTTTTATTGAAACAACTTTATTACATGCATGATTGTGTTTGGGTTTCAGTCATGTAAAGAACACCACCCATCATCAGTGCAACATTCCCATCACCAATGTCCCAAATCTCCCTCCTCCCCACCCAACCCCCGCCTGTACTGTAGACAGGCTTTCTATTTCCCTCGTACATTCTCATTATTAGGATAGTTCAAAACGTAGTTATTTCTCTAACTAAACTCATCTTTGTTTGTGGTGAGCTTCATGAGGTGAGCTGTAACTTCCAGCTCTTTTCTCTTTTGTGTCTGAAAATTATTATTGCAAGAATGTCTTTCATTTTTCTTAAAACCCATAGATGAGTGAGACCATTCTGTGTCTTTCACTCTCTCTCTGATTTATTTCACTCAGCATAATAGATTTCATGTACATCCATGTATAGGAAAATTTCATGACTTCATCTCTCCTGACAGCTGCATAATATTCCATTGTGTATATGTAGCACAGTTTCTTTAGCCATTCATCTGTTGAAGGATATCTTGGCTGTTTCCAGAGTCTTGCTATAGTAAATAGTGCTGCAATGAATATAAGTGTAAGGAAGAGATTTTTGTATTGAATTTTTGTGTTCCTAGGGTATATTCCTAGGAGTGGTATAGCTGGGTCGTATTTGGAGTTTGATTTCCAGTTTTTGGAGGAATCTCCATATTGCTTTCCACAAAGGTTGAACTAGACGGCATTCCCACCAGCAGTGGATAAGAGTTCCTTTCTCTTCATATCCCGGCCAACACTGCTTGTTCTCAATCTTTGTAATGTGTGCCAATCTCTAGGGTGTGAGATGATACCTCATAGTTGTTTTGATTTGCATCTCCCTGATGATTAGTGATGTGGAGCATTTTTTCATGTGTCTTTTGGCCATTTGTATTTCTTCTTTGTCAAAGTGTCTGTTCATTTCTTCTCCCGATTTTTTGATGGGATTAGATGTTCTTTTCTTGTAAAGTTCTGTCAGTGCCTTGTATATTTTGGAGATTAGCCCCTTATCTGATGGGTATTGGGTGAATAGTTTCTCCCACTCAGTGGGTGGCTCTTGTATCCTGGGCACTATTTCTTTTGAGGTGCAGAAGCTTCTCAGTTTAATATATTCCCATCTGTTAATCTCTGCTTTCACTTGCTTGTAGAGTGCAGTTTCCTTCTTGAAGATGCCTTTAGTCTCAATGTCCTGGAGTGTTTTACCTATGTGTTGTTCTATATATCTTATGGTTTCGGGTCTGATATCGAGGTCTTTCAACAATTTGGATTTAAACTTCAGTACATGATGTTAGCTGGGGGTCTAAGTTCAATTTTTTGCAAGTGGCTAGCCAGTTGTGCCAACACCACTTGTTGAAAAGGCTGTCTTCGCTCCATTTAGGATTTCTTGCTCCTTTATCAAAATTTAGGTGATTGTATGTCTGGGAAAAATTCTCTGAGTATTCAAGCCTATTCCACTGATCTAAGGGCCTGTCTTTATTCCAATACCATGCTGTTTTGATAACTATTGCTTTGTAGTACAGTTTAAAGTTGGGGAAAGTAATTCCACCCACATTCTTTTTCCCAATGATTGCTTTAGTGATTCTAGGGTGTTTATTGTTCCAAATGAATTTCAAAAGTGCCTGATCCACTTCTTTAAAGAATGTCATGGGTATCTTTAGAGGGATCGTATTAAATCTATACAATGCTTTGAGGAGTACTGACATTTTAATGATGATAATGCCAATCCATGAGTAGGGTATGTGCTTCCATTTCCGCGTGTCCTCTCTTATTTCTTGCAGCAGAGTTTTATAGTTTTCTTTGTATAGGTCCTTCACATTTTTTAATCAAGTTGATTCTAAGATATTTGAATTTGGTACCACAATTTCTTTAGCCACTCATCTGCCTGGCATCTGAGTTGTTTTCAGATTTTGACTATTGTAATTTGTGCTGCACTGAACATGAGTGCGAGGGCATTTTTGTATTGTGTTTTTGTGTTCCTGGGGTATATCCCTAGGAGTTATATTGCTGAGTCTATGGAAGCTCAATTTTTAGCTTTTTAAGGAATGTCTGCATTGTTTTTCAAAAGATGAACCAGTCTGCATTTCCACTAGCAGTGAGTGAGAGTCCCTTTCTCTCCTTATTCATGCCCGCACTGGTAGTTCTTGTTTATTTTGTGTGTGTGTGTGTGTATGTGTGTCTGTGTGTGTGTGTGTGTGTGATATGTGAGCTGGTCTCTGTGGTGTGAAATAATATCTCATTGTTTTGATTTGCATCTCTCTGATGATTAGTGATGGGCACCATGTCTTTTAGCCATCTTTTTTCCTTGAGGCAATGTCTATTCATTTTTTCTCCTCATTTTTTGATGGGGTTAAATATTTTCTTTTTCTTGTAAATTTCAATCGGAGACGTGTATATCTTAAATATCAATCCCTTATCTGATAGGTTTTGGGTGAATAGTTCCTCCCATTCATTAGGTAGCCTTTTTGTCCTACTCACTGGTTCATTTGTAATAAAGAAGCTTCTGAGTTTGATGTAGTCCCACTTGCTTCTACTTACTTGCTTGCTTGCCCAATGGTATTTCATCCTTGAAGATGCCTTTAGCATCAATGTCATAGGGTATTTTACCTACATTTTCCTCTTTGTACCTTATAGTTTCAGGTCTCTTATTAAGGTCTTTAATTCATTTTGATTAGGCTTTTGTACATGGTGTTAAAGAGAAGTCTTAGCTCACTTTTGCCTGTAGGTGACCTTTTTCCCACAACCAATTGTTATCTTTCTTTCTTTCTTTCTTTCTTTCTTTCTTTCTTTTTCTTTCTTTCTTTCTTTCTTTCTTTCTTTCTTTCTTTCTTCTTTCTTTCTTTCTTCTTTCTTTCTTTCTTTTTCTTTCTTTCTTTCTTTCCTTTCTTTCTTTCTTTCTTTCTTTCTTCTTTCTTTCTTTCTTTCTTTCTTTCTTTCTTTCTTTCTCTTCTTTCTTTTCTTTCTCTCTCTGTCTTTCTATCTTTCTTTCTTTCTTTCTCTCTCTCTCTTTCTTTCTTTCTTTCTTTCTTTCTTTCTTTCTTTCTTTCTTTCTTTCTTTCTTTCTTTCTTTCTTTCTTTCTTTCCTTCCTTCCTTCCTTCCTTCCTTCCTTCCTTCCTTCCTTCCTTCCTTCCTTCCTTTCTTTCTTTCTCTTTCCTTTTTTTTGGGGGGGCTATATCCAGTGACACTCAGGGAATTCTTCCTTTGCTTTGTGCTCAGGAATCGCTCCTGGATTGGGGGGGACCACATGGAATGCCAGGGTGTCCAAGTGAGGTCCATCCTAGGTTAGCTGCATGCAAGGAAAACACCCTCCACTTGAGCCACCATTCTGGCCGCTTATTTGTGTTTCTTGATTCTATTCAATTCCAGTGTGGTTGTGTGGTTTAAATTAGTACCCTATTACACCAATATCATAAGTAAAGTAGTTCATATATTCATAAAATATATTTTGTTACAATTTGTATTTGATTTTAGATTTCTAGTCTCTTAAATTTTGTCTGAATAGTTTTAGGTTTACTCTTTTTTAATAACTCTATTCCTTCAGGAAAATGCATATGCATATGTGTGTATGTTTGTGTGTATTCATTATTACAATTTTATACTGAATTACTCCAGGTATGAGTCCATACATTCTTCATTTCTATGATAGAATTTATAATTTTCATCAATTAAACATTTCTAATTTCAATTTTTAATTTTAAGTGTTTCCTCTTTTCTTGCACTATCTGCTCCTTTGTTCTCTTTTCCATTAAGTGGTTAACATATTAATGATAATTATGATGTTATCTGATGATTACAATATCATTAAGGTGACTCTAGGTTGGACTGATTATCACTTTGTACTAAAATTTGGTAAACCTTATTTTTTTTGTGCAGAGACATATCTCATTAAAAAGTAGGAACCAAGGTAAATGATCCTTTAGTTTATTTGTATTTACTTTGCTAAAAGGTTGTATTTGACATTTGCTGGGGTGAAAGGTGCTATAGTTGTTGTTCTCTATTTTCCTCCTAATGTTTTCTTACTTCCTTTTACTCATTTTCCACAACAACTCTTGAGAAAAAATTTTACCTCTCAGCATGATTAGCTTGAATGCACTATTTATTTTTGTTTGTTTGGAGAGCATATTTGGCTATGCTCAGGGCTTACTCCTGATTCTGTTTTGGGGGATCACTTCTAAATCATATGGCATTCTGAGGATCAAACTTGAGTCAGACACATGCAAGGCAAACTCTTTACCCAGTTTCATCTCTCTAGTGTCTAAACCCACTCTTCTAACAAATACTACATCTCTAATGGCATTTGATTAGTTATGGTAGCAAGGAAGCTATACTCCCATGAAGTCCCAATGCTTAAATGGCCTGTGACAATGAGTTAATGACATTCATGAACATTCATTGAGCTACTCTCCCTTCTTTGTCCCCAATTTCTTCCCTGAATTCTCCTAAGCCAACACTCCTTTTAACTGAGAGTTGCCTTGTTATTTTTATCTTAAGTGAGATGGCAAAATGAGTATGAAGTGGAGAAATACCCTTTTCAACTGAGATAATATTCCTGCGAAATATTTTGTCTCTGAAAAGTAGTAAACTTTTACCTAGAGAAAAGTTGGTTATTGATTTTGGGGGGGTGTCACAACTCGCGGTTTTTAGGGGTCACTCCTGGCTATGTGCTCAGAAATTGCTCCTGGCAGGCCTGGGAGCTTGGGATATTTAAGAGAGTCAGGCCATATGATATAGTGGGATCAAATCAGAGTCTGTCTAGGGTCAGCCACGTGCAAGGCAAATGCCTTACACCTGTATTATTACTCCAATCCCAGATTTGGGTATTGAGACATGAATATTTTTTCCCATCTAAACAGGAACCATGAGGTCTAGCTCCTAAATATCATTATAAAAACCAGATGAGATTCCATGAGGATGTCATGCCTCCCATGGCTGTAACTCCTGGGAGTCTCATGCTCATGCTAATGTACTCTTAGAATCTAGTCATTTTATAAAATGACCATGTAGGTGTCCTACCAGTTTATGGCTCCTTAATCTCCTAGTCAACAAGCTAGGTTGTTCCCTTCTCTCTAGCTTTTAGCAACATTTTCTTCTGGGATCTCAGGTCTCATAAGTTAATAACAGTCACTTACTTTATGCAACTACTCCTTATTATAATCAAGTTCTGTCTTTCAAAAATTTTAAATGTTAGAACAGAAATTCTGCATGCACTTATTGCATTTTGGCACACATGCCTGACAGTGATCAGAGGCTTCTCACTATCATGTTACTTGAGAGACATTTCTGGTAATAGTGCTTGCAATATAGGGGAGTAAGCTCCAGGCTCTGCAAGCTTGCACACAAGCACTTTCAAATATCTCTTTTGCTGTCTGCATTTATTTGTATTTGAATCATTTATGAAGAATTAAGGAAGCACTAGTATTAGTTGAAGTGTCTGTAGGTGTATTTGTAAATATATATAAACACCTGTAAATGTTTATAGATGACATTTGTGTTTGGCTAGGGTTTGACTTCCAATTATTCCTAAACATAATTTAAAAGTATACACTAATAAAGGATTATAATCAGGAAAATTTCAGAACGAATTTTGTTATATTCAGTTCCAAATTTCCATTGTTCTCCTTTAAATAAAACAGAATGTGTCAGTTTGATACTCTATCATTTGTTGCTCTATATATTGAACGTTTATATGCATATACATATGAATATACATTTTTGTATATGTGATATTCATTAATGGAAGCTTAAACCAACATATATTTTCTTAGACCTTACAAATGGGCTTAAGTCTTCACTTTCTGTATATTCAGTGTAACATTAAATTTGAAATATATTTTATTAATAATTTTGATTATATTTCATATTATTTAATGGATATTTGAATTGGAACCTAACTCAAAATAGTCTATTTTTAAGGATAAATTTATTATTCAGAAGTGACTGCCTATCCCATGTTGTTTTATTTCTTTCAAAATATTGATTAGCTCTACTGTTGATAACATAAAATGGAACTTTAAGATCAAACACAGGCATTGTGATTTCTTTGTTCTGCACCACCCAATTGTTTGCTAACTTGATTTGTTGCTCCTTCGTCCTTTTCTTAATCAAAAAATTCATGTCACCCACAGAAAGCTGGAGTTCCCTGAATTCCACAGTGTTTATGTTGACATAGAAATTGCTAACAATTTTTACCAAGAAGGGTAGCCTTATGAAAATTTGTTAAAGATTCATCGAACTCGACTTGCATTTATCTCAATTGATCGATTACACTTACACCAGCAATTTTCACATTTGTTACAATATACACAGAAAAGAAAAATAGCTAAGGGTATAAATTAGTTCTTATTTGCTCTAACTACAAACATGAAAGGGAGTACATTAAAGCTAATCATCCTTCTATTACCTTGTCATTGCCACATTTTTACTGATACATGATGTGAAATGAAAAACAGAAAGCGGTGGGAGGATGCTGATAATGGAATGCATGAGTAATCAACGTGTCTCTCTTGCTTCTTCAGCTTCCTGTCATTTGGGCTGTTTAAATCCAGTTCTGAATTAGAGTTTTGGGGCCTTTTATGAGGAATAATAAGGTATGGACTTTGAGAATTAGTGAATAATGGAACAAGTAAACGGTTAAATTTTTCAAAGATTAATTGTATGAGGAGCAGAAATTCATCATCTTTACTGTAGGCTACTATTAATTTAAGAAATTATGTACTTATAAGATAGCAGCAGGTAGTAAACATTATTAACAAGTTCTAATTCAACTAAAAATATTCCTGTTTATATTTAAATTTCTGGAAAACATGATTTTCTTTGGAACACTTTGCCAGTGGGAAGAACAGAGAGATTTGTGCTTGATCAAGGAGTTAGCCAGCTGCCAGATCCTCGTCAAGATATTGCAAACATATTACCTTTCTCTCTGAGTAGAATGGAAGGACACTGGAGCATTCTGAATGAATCATATGAACTGATTAAATGGGATACTTTGGTCACTACTTTTAGAATTAAAGGGGGAGAGGTAAATAAGTAAATAGTAGCTGTCATTTGATTAAATTGAAAGATGGTATTGGTTTTAGCAGAAGAGGTAGATGAGATGCAGATTATAATTTGGAAATATACAAAAATAGTGATGGTAAAAACTAATTAAAAATTTGTAAGGACATAATATCATCTTCTAAGTGAAGACAACTTAGGCAGGAACTACATCAGTAAATTTAAATGTAGCTTATCAACATTCCAGAAAACCTATTTTTTATTAACATTGAATAGAAAAATAAAATCAGTGTTTTTATATCAAACTGGCTAAGTAGACATAAAAATACAAACAAACAAGCTCCAAACATGTTATTATAGTCTAACAAGGTAATTATTTTGTTGTTCATTTGTTTGTTTGGGACCATAGCAGGTAGTACTCTGGGCATAATCTTGGCTAGGTGCTCAGGGATTATGCCTGGAAGATTCCAAAAGGCCATACCTAGTGCCAGAGATTGGATCAGTCAACTACTGTGCGAAACATTACTCCCTGTACTGTTTTTCTAGACCCAATATGGGTTTTAATGAACATTCTACATAACCCACTCTTTATTAGATCAAGTAGGTTTTAAGATGATTGCTTGGAACATACCAACCCTAGACAGAATCTATTAGTGTATTTAAATAGAACAAAGAAAATAACTTTTTTTCTTGTTTTGTTGTGGTTTTTTGGTCCACACTTGGTGGAGCTCAGGGGTTACTTCAGGCTCTGCACTCAGAAGTCACTCCTGGCAGGATGGGGGACCAGATGGGATGCAGGAGATAGAACCTGGGTCTGTCCCAGTTGGCCAGGTGCAAGACAAATGCCCTACCACTGTGCTATTGTTGCAGCCCCAGAAAATAAATTTCTCAATATTTATTTAATTTTATATCTCGCAGTTTTCATCTAAAATTGTTTGATGTGCCACATGTGGTATGATTTCTGGTCTATGTGTATGACTGACTGTCGATTGTATTATGTATAGGTGTTTAGAATACCTTGCCATCTGTCTCCTGCATAGATTCTATAAGAGATTGATATTCAATTTTCATTCAATTCCTTCCTTGGCCTTCATCAGTTAAGTTGTCCATTGTTTTAGTATTGACACAACGCTGATTCATTGACTACTGTTTGGTAGTCTCCATGGGTTTTAAAATTTCATTTATTATTTATCTCTATCTGCTAACCATTTACTATGGCAAGATTACTTCTTTTAAAAGTTATTTATATTCAACAAAAATCTTGATTATTTGTAATAGAATATTATCATTTTATGAGGTTATGAATTTTTGTAGCCAGCTGTCAAATAAAGTTACTGTTTTTAGTATCTATTTCTGAGCATATTTTTTATAAAGTGAACTTCAGCCTTAGGGTCATTATGATCTAGCTCTTTCGAATTTGCATTTTTTGTTGACAAATGCAAATGCCACACTGCTTCAGTGACAATTGACAATGTCTAAGCTTGCTTAGTTACAAAAATACTGTGCACATTTGACAAACTGTATGTGAAATGACAATAGCCTTGACTACATACTGTATTTTACATTCAGAAATTCAATTTTTACTAAGTAACTACTTCCCATAAATTAAGTAATTTTGAGTCTTTTATTGTTTTAGATAACTTTGCTGAGTTCTCCATTCATTAGGCAATTGATCATGCTATAATGTGTTCCAGTGTTGATGTTTGAGCCCAGAAATTGAAGCAGATGATATAACAGATTAAAAAATTTAATAACTGAAGACAACTCACCAAAAGTATCAGAAATTTTGAAAAAAAAACATTAGTAATTTTGTTCTCAACTAAATTATCATTGGTAAAAGCTAGTGTAGGAGTTTTACCATTATATCTTTCCCATGTAACACAATGCCAAACACAAAGAAAAGGACAAATCTAAATTTATTTTCTGCAGTGAATTCAATTAATAATGGTGGTATATTTTACAGAAAAAAAATTTAATGAATTGTTTCATTTCTTGACCACATTCAGATTTGTGCTACTTTGGGTATTTTACTGATATACAAATATGTAGATCATTGTAGTATTTATGCTGAGCTGAGTTTTCAAAAAACAATGAATCTCATTTAGGAGAAAGAAAAACAAAACAATAGCCATTACTTGAAATTTGGGTAATTTCTTCCAAACATAAGTTTTTGAAATTATTTCCTTTTAGTTATAAACTTTTAATTTTGTATATGAAGTAAGAGAATTGTAGTTATATTCTGTCATAATGTAACGGATTATAAATGTGGGTGGGCTTAGCTGGGTAATCAACTCCAGCTTGGTATTGTCAATCTTTCAGTGGCATTGTGATGACAAGGTCTGATGGGACCATGTCACTTTCCATAACACATCTGAGTCTCAATAGGGAGGCATCTCTCCCTGCCAGGCTAACCTACAAAACACTGAATTTCTATGGTATGGCAATGTGTTGATCTTCTAAGAATTATATTTTTAATAAATAAAGCAGGAGCTTGTACCTTTTGTAACAGCCAAAAAAGTGATGTTGGTATATTTCTTATATATTTTAATAACTAAGAAGTCACAAGATTACCATATGGGATGCCGGGGGATCAAACCACAGTCCTTCCTTTTCAAGGCAGACACCTTACCTCTAGCGCCACCTCACCGGCCCCAGACGTCACAAGATTTAAGTGAGTAGCTTTACTATCCCACCCACTTAGAGCAGTGGGTAAAATAAGTAGAGTTATAGTAATATAATTACAATTCCCTAAAAATGCTACATATCTTTAAGTATAAAGCAACTCATCTATAATCTTGGTGACCTATAAATTATATTTTATTTGATAATTGTAAAACCATAAGTCAGATAGTACTAAATTTTTCTTGAGTGCCAGAATTCAAGGTGAAAGGTGCACCAAACCAGATGAAAGGAAGTCGTGAGACATCACATTGTGTTGCTGAGCTGTCCAGGGCTTATATGATTAGAGTAGTGAGTCAAGTAATCCCCCAATTTCACAGTTTGTTTCAGGAATTACTTAAGAGAGATCTGCTTCTTATTTCTTTGAGTGAAGAAAAGCTTTACCTATTCATGGGTTTAAATGACTTACCCTAAAAAAGTTTATATGATTTCTTTATTTCAGCCTGAAGGCATGAAAAAAGAATATGCAATGAATAAGTTGAACTTAGTGACACTGTACAGCAACGGATAGTTGTAAAACCCAAAACACAATATAAGAGTGAGGGAACAGAGAAGGGACAAATTTGAAATGTGGGGCAAAGTCATTGGACCTAAATAAGAACTTATTAAATTTTCTAATTTGTAAGTTATTAACTTGACTCAAAACATAATAACTTAACTTAAAAGGGGGAAAGGAGAGTGATTCTTTTTTATCCTACATCTTTTCATTGGAATTTAGTACAGGATGAAGTTTGGTTCTTGAAATCAAGAAAACAGATAATCCAGTTACTATCATATGTCCTTGCACTAAATTACATAATCCATCTGATCTCCATTATGTCGTCCAGGGAGTATATATGATAATAATATAGAACTGATTGATATTTTTTAAATAAATGGTAAATTCATATATTAAAAGAGATCAATGTAGTGCCTGTTATTCAGGAGTTTAGCCTAGTTCTACCAGTTATATCTTGTTGCTATGAATTTTATTACATTCCCTCACTTCTAGGTCTGTAATTCCACTATAGACATGAGTCCATGGATTTTCAGTATCAGACAAGGTCACTCTATGGTCCTGAATGATAAAAACAAGACAAGATAATGTCTAAATAATAACAAGATAATGTCTAAACACTAACAAAACATAAACATTGTCCAATAAAAGCAAACTTTCTCTCTTGCTCTCTCTCTTTCCATCTCTCTCTCTCTCTCTCTCTCTCTCTCTCTCTCTCTCTCTCTCTCTCTCTCTCTCCCTCTCTTGCTCGTCAGAGAGATAGAACACAGAAGTAAAGGTACTTACCTAGAAAGTAGCTGACTTCATTTCAACTCCTGGTACATATAGACCCCAGAATATTGCTAGGAGTGACTTTCTGAGCACAGAACCAGGTTTAACCACCCACAAATGCTGAGTGTGACCCAAGCCCATCTTCCAAACAACTACAGAGTTAGTCTTTCTTTAAATTGCCTTCCCTATTGATATAGTTTATCATGACACTCTGTTGCAGAATTGTCTTTGCCTTCTAATATCACCCAGACCAGCTTAATCTATAGATTCTCTTGATCCATATAAATACTGCAAGGTACAAAATATCTAATTTCTTCTAATATTCTTTCACTGAAACATCTTTTTATTCACCATGACATGCATTCTCCTATGTTGTGGGGTATGATAATTTATTTTTTTTTGTTTTCTTTTTGGTCCAAACCTGATAACGCACAGGAGTTACTCCTGGCTATGAGTTCAGAAATTCTTCTGGCTTGGGGGTCCATATGGGTCTCTGGAGATCGAACCAAGGTCCTTCCTGGATCAACTGCCTGAAAGGTAAACACCTACTTCAGAGCTATCGTCCTGGCCCCTATTTTTTCTTTTATAAAAATTGTTCTCATTTAATGTAGTTTAGCAAGTTATAATAGTGTTTAACATTTATGGTATTGATATACAAATATATCTCCCACCACCATCTCCAAAGTGTCCATGACCCTCCACCATTGTCTTTTAGTCTTAACTTTTTTCTTCCCATCTTTACCAACTCATAATTGGCTCTGTAGTCTGATATAAAGGTTAGTCTTTGTTCAGTATTGTCTATATTCTTACTTTGATTCCTAACACTTCACAATTGATTGAGATCATCTCTACTTATTCTTCTCCTTCAGATTTATTCTATTTAACATACCTCCATCTCCATTAATGCTGCAGCAAACAGTATAATAAATTTTTGTTGTTTTTGGTTTACATCCAGTGATGATCTGAGGTTATTCTTGACTCTGTGTTTAGAAATAACTCCTACCAGGTTTGAGTACCCATATAGGATGCCGAGGATTGAGCTCAGTTGGCCGTGTGCAAGGCAAATGCCCTACCCATTGTACCATCACTTTGCCCCGTAACTGAGAATTTTTGTTTGAAGGGCAGAAACCAAGAAGTAGTATAACTGAGTCATCTGGAAGTTCGATTCTAACAGTATTGAGAAATATTAATACTGCTTTCCAAAAGAAGTTGAAACCATTGTCAGTCCCACCCACAATGAATGAGAATTCCTTTATCACATTATCCTATAAAACAAGTTTTTTGATACCTTCCATTCTCACTGGTATGAGATGATGTCATGTTTGTTGTTGTTGTTGTGTTTTTGTTTGTTTGTTTTAGTTTTGGGGTTACACCCAGCGGCACTCTGGGGTTACTCCTGGCTCTGCACTTAGAAATTACTACTGGCAGGCTCAGAGGACCATATGGGATGTCAGGAATCGAACCACCATCTGTTCTGGGTTGGTTGCATACAAGGCAAATGCCCTACTTCTGTGCTATCTCTCTGGCCTCTGATATCATGTTTTTATTTGCATTTCCCTTCTAACACATTTTCATATGTCTACTATCCAGCTACACATGTGCTTCGAAGAAATCTCTCTTTATATCCCCTCCCAACTTTAGGAAGGGTTATTGGATTACTTCTTGTTGAGCTTTTTGCGTTTTATAATTGTATAATAATCCTTTGCCTGATATAGTTTGTATGAATATTGTCTGCCATTTGTAGTGCTTTAAAATGTTTAATTATTTTGACATGGAGAGATTTTAAATATTTTGTCCATTTGTTTATATTTTGGTTGCATTTGTCTTCAAATTCAAATTATTGAAGATCCCTAAGGTTGATTCCCTGGGGTATTTTGATATTTTGACTATAGCTGTGTGCTGAACGGTAATGGCTGTCATTCACATAAGGCTATATGAAAGGGGTTTAGTGGAGTTATAATTAATAAATGGTTTTTTGGTTTTGGTTTTGTTTTGTTTTTGTGTCACACTCGGCAATGCTCAGGGGTTACTCCTGGCTCTGTGTTCAGAAATTGCTCTTGGCAGGCTCAGGAAACCATCATGATGCCGGAGATTGAATCCAGGTCTGTCCCGGGTTGGCAGCATGCAAGGCAAGTGCACAACCATTGTGCTATCACTCCAACCCTCATAATTAATAAATGTTCTTAGTAGCAGAGGAAGTGGTATAACTAATACCATATCTTATTTTTTTCTTCTTTCTGTCCATGAGACTATAGTACACACAGAATTTGTGTTATAACCTGTAGTTGCAGAAAAGACTAATTTCGGGGGGGGGGGGTCACACCCTGCGCTCAGGGGTTACTCCTGGCTCTGTGCTCAGAAGTTCCCCGTGGCAGACTTGGTGGACCATATGGGATGCTGGGATTCGAACCACAGTTTCTGCCTGTGAGGCAAACGCTCTACCTCCATGCTCTCTCCAGCCCCACAAAGACTATTTTTTAACATGGTGGTTCATCATGATAGTACAAGCCAAGAGACCTAACTGGGGCAGAAAAATAGTGGTGTATATGATTGCATATCAGATATAGGATAAATGTATGTCCAGTAGCAGGGATATATCAGTTTTATCTAGATATGTTTTTGCAGGAAACTCTTTAGCTGAAAGGCTTTATCTGATATATTAAAAATGCTAACGATAGTCAATGAATTACAAATAACTGCATAGACAAAATGATAGTTCCTTGCTTTTTCTAGACACAAAGTTAGTTCAAGTGAAAATTTTATGGTAATTTATGTTTGGAAAATTTAAAGGCAGTTCAGAGTCAACGGCAATTTAGCCTACTGCATGATCAGTATCATTGATTATGTAATCAGCATATTAGCAAATGCATTCAAAATATTCTAATAATTCATGCAGCTTTCAGCTTTGCTAAGAAACATAGTTAAAATACATTGGGAGGAATAGGCTGTTCTTAATTGGACATTTCAGTGAATGCACTAGCTAGCATAGTTAGATACTTTTCAAATAGTTTGCCTCCTTGGAAATATTGGAAACATTTTGAACACTAAGTCAACACATCTTTAATGAAGAAAAAAATGTTATGCAGCATATCTGTTAGCATGTGGGTGTCACTGGATAGAAATATGCTACATTTATATATTTTGAAAAATAGACCCCTTTGTTTCATACTTTGACCATCTTCAAATCTTTTACATAAGATTTGAGAGAAACAAAAGAAAACATTATCTGAGACTAAAACCTACATCAGCTTTTATTCCTGACCCTGTTCATTGCACTTGTAGCTTTAGTGATTGTGTTAAGCTCTGGTAACTTATAATTTTAACTAAAACACCAAGATTCTAACATTAAACTAATACTAATCGAAGTTAGAAAAAAGAATACCATAATACCAGCACTTAGAATTACAATCAATTTGAGACTACATGTCTTTGTTTAAAAATGAAAAAAAAAATGAAATAGTTTGAGATAAACCATTAGTTCTCTACACCATGGCTTCCCTTTCTAGCACCAGAAATACTCTTATTTAATTTAATTTAGTTTTGGGTTTGGGGTCATGCTTAGTGGAACTCACAGCTTCTTTCTTGCTTTGGTTTCTTCAGGGATCACACTTGGCAGTACCCTGGAGATTGTAGTGGTGCCAAGGATCTAACCTAGGTGAAATATATGCTAAGTACACACCTTAACTGTCTCTCTAATGCCAATCAGAAATTTCTTAAATTAAGTAACTGTCTGACACTTAATAGTCCTTAATAATGTCCTTTCAATAACACAGTAGACATCTTAGGGCAGAGAGTAATTTTTGCATTACTGATACTTAATTTAGTGCAACAACCATTGTAGATTATTTCTTTTCTTTTTTTCTTTCTTTTTTTTTTTTTTTTTGACGGGTGGTGGGGGAGTCACACTCTGCAGCACTCTATGCTCAGAAATCGATCCTGGCAGTCTCAGGGGACTATATGGATGCCAGGAATTGAACCACTGACCTTCTGCATGCAAGGCATTTGCCTTACCTCCATGCTATCTCTCCGGCCTCCATGATTCATTTTCATTTGGATAAAAACGTCAACTTCAGATCCTTATGAAGCATCTACTATGATTAGATTATTGCCTTTCTTGACCTCGGTGAACTTCTTTCTGTGAACGTTCTTTCTCTATTTTTTATGTCCTGCAATAACGTGTTGCATGGGGTTACAAAATAAAGCTTTATCTATTGCAGTGGGCTGTAGATCAAAGCTTGTGTGGATTCCAGTGAAAATTAGCATGCTCACAACAAATTTTATTTTATATCCTTTAACAAATTTGAGATTAATTGATTTGCAATCATTTTTGTCAGTAGCTTTTGCCTTTTTTAAATAAAGTATAACTACTTATTTAAAAAAAAACATTTTAAACTTCTGTATAAATAGACCTGAGGAAAAAATGGCATTATCTCACATTCCCACTCAACAAACACAATTTGTTTACCAATATTGAATTCTGAAATATCTATTTCTTTTAGTTTCTTCCCTCGACTAATTTTATTCTGTGAAATACCTTTTTAACATTGAATCATCTGGACTAACAAGTTATTACTCATTCCTTTCTAAACAAATTAGTCACTGCGGTGTACAAAAACTTTATAATATTATTATCTGAATTGATTAACTTCAACAAAATACTAATCCGTATAATGTGTAACTTTTACTATTATTATTTATTGTTTATGGGTCATGCCAACAATTTTAATATATTATGACAACTGAAAGGAAAGCATAACTTGCAGTCTTCCAACCACAGGTAAACACAGTTTCTTAGAGATATGTCTCTCTATATGAAATATGTTTGTATATAAAACTTCAAAGCAGCATCATTTCTCCAGTTCACTCATAGCTCCTAAAATCTTCATTATTATTCTTTGTTTGATTCTTTAATAAATAAATAATATTCTTTATTATTCTTTGTTTGATATCACTCCTTTAATTTTTTTTCCACATTCAGCTGTGTTCAGTGCTTACTTGTGGCTCTGATCAGGGATCACTCCTGGCTGGGCCCAGGGAATCATGTAGTTCTGGGGATAAAACCCAGGTCAACTATGTGTAAGACAGTGCCTTACTCACTATGCTATCTCTCTCTCTGGTTCTTTTTTCTTTTTTTTTTTTTTTTTTTGGTTTTTGGGCCACACCCGTTTGACGCTCAGGGGTTACTCCTGGCTATGTGCTCAGAAATCGCCCCTGGCTTGGGGGGACCATATGGGACGCCGGGGGATCGAACCGAGGTCCTTCCTTGGCTAGCGCTTGCAAGGCAGACACCTTACCTCCAGCGCCACCTACCCGGCCCCTGGTTCTTTTTTCTAATCTGCTTTAGAAATTCATAGACTAAACTATTGCATTTGGTTACTGTCCTATTAGAACTCATCCAGAATGATCTGATTAAGATACCCTAGAGATAAAAAGTAGATTTGATATTTTAAGATGTGTTTTCCATAAAATGATATCAGCACAATTACCCGTAGGTATTTAAGGGTTTATTCATAGTCTTCTTTTGTCCTTTGGGTTTGAGAGACATACAGTGAACAAGGTTCTTGTCTTCCATGAGTCAACTGACTTCAATTCCTGGCATCAGATATGGTCTCCGGATCTTATCCAGGCATAATCTGTGGGAAAAAAATCAGAGGGAAACCCTGAGAACTGCCAATTGTGCTACAAAGCAAAAATTAATTGAAGAAAGAGTAACATTTATTTATTTTATTTCTAAGACAGACATTAATTTGATATTTTAAAAATTAAAATAATCAAATATTTATGAGGAGAAAGCTACTAGGATTTCCTATACATTCAAAAATTTCACAAAGAATGGTTTCAAATCAAGCCCCATTGATGGAAAAAATCCAATAACTGTTAATCTCTATGTAATTAAAATATATTTAGATAGTAATATTCATTTATTTCTTTTAATGCACCTAAGTGACTATCCTATATGGCTTCACTTATTTGACATATCGTAGAATTATTACATAAAAATTATTTTTAAATCTGCATATAAGGAATATTATTCAAATAAGTCTAATTGAATTGCTTTATTTAAATGACTATGGTTACAATATTGTTCATTGTTGAGTTTCAGTCATACAATGTACACCATTCATCCCATCACTGTTTTCTATTTCCCTCTTACCCACACCTCTCCCTGCCTTGCTCTAGGCATTTAAATTGCTTTTCTCTCTCTCTCCCTTTTACTCTCTCCCCCTTCTGTTTACCCTTTATTATTTATTGATTGCTTGATTTTGGGTCCACATCCACTATGCTCAGGGGTTACTCCAGACTCTGTGCTCAGAAATTGCTCCTGGCAAGCTTGGGTGACCATATGGGATGCCAGGAATCAAACCGGGTCTGTTCCGGTGGAGTGCATGCAACGCAAAACCCTTACTGCTGTGCTATCTCTCCAGCCCTTTTCTTTTCCCCTTTTGACTCTATGGTTTGTACCATTGTTAATGGAGGGATGACTTGCCTGTTAGTTTCCCCACTTTCGGCCTGATCAGTTCAACCTATCATTACTCTGCTAGAAACTTTTCTACTCTATCTACAGTACTCACCACTTTGTGGAGAGCTTTCGACCCTGGGCTTTGTCTCTATTATATCAGGGTTTTATTCCCATACTATTTCTTGTTTTTCTTATATTCCACAAAGGATTAAGATTATTTTTTTCTTTTTTTTCACCCCCCCCTAGATTATTTTATGTCTATCTTTCCCTCTGGCTCACTTTACTCAGCATAATAATCTTCATGTCTATCAATGTATAAGCAAATTCGATAACTTCATCCTTCCTAATAGTTGTGTAGATGTACCATAGCTTCTTTAGCTACTTATTTGTTGTCAGGCACCTGGGTTGTTTCCAAATTCTGACTATTATAAATAGTACTGCACTGAACATAGGAGTGTAAAGGGCATTTTTGAACTGAGTTTTTGTGGTCCTGAAGTATTTCTCTAGGAATGGTATTACAGGTCATTTGAAGCTTGATTTCTAGATTAGTTTATTTTGTAGGGGTTGGCGGTCCTGGGCCACACCCTGCGGTACTTGGGTTACTTCTAATTTTTAATTAAATCACCATGGTATAGAGTTAAAAGGTTGTTGAGTTTCAGTTATAGACTATTCCACCCAATACCTATCTAATCACTAAAGTATATTTCCTGCCACCAGTGTCCCCAGTTTTCCTCTTATTTTTGGTCCCTCACCACATACCAAGATGCCTCAATAGCAAACACTTTCTCTGTATCTGCCTCTCTTTCTCTGCCTGTCTGAGTTTCTCTCTCCCCCTCTCCCTCTCTTTCTCTCTCCCTCCCTCTCTCTCTTTTATACTGTACCACTTCTTATGGTTTTTCTTTTATCAAGACAGTGTGCTATACTGTTCCTGAGTTGGTATAATGCATATCACTTTACTTCCTTTCACAAGCAGTTCTCGTCTGTTTTCAACTGTCATTGTCACAATGGCCCCTATCTGTCCTAACTTTATGTATGTACATATTTATAATACTCAGAGAAAAATCCTGATAGCTAAATGTTATTCTATTAAGCCATTCTCCTTCCCCTAATGTTATATAGTTATATTATGATGAGACCAACTTAGTTTTAAAAACATTATCTCTATTCTGAGAGATGCATAATAGCAATAATTTGACTGAGACAGAATCTGAGATTCAGGAAACCATTTGGCTTGGGAAAACAGAGTTTTCTATAAATAATTTGCTTCAACTTGACTTTTATGGGTCAGTGTCTTTTTGGGTTTTTTTCTTTCATTTTTTCTTTTTTTCTTTCTTTTTTTTTTGCTAATGAGGATTAAACAATTTCTGCACAGAATTAATTATTCACCATTCTCACGGACTTTGCCACTTGAAATGACTAAGCTTGAAGATTGGGGCAGGATTCATAAACTTGGAGATGGCATCTTGACAAGATAAAAAATGAATTTATTTTCTTGCTGTGGGGAAATGATACTCACCTACCATGATCAAGCTCATTAAAGAGACAACTTTATTTTTGTGTCTACGAATCTCCTCCTTTCTATTCTAGAGCTTGTCAAACACAAAAAGCTTTAATTTTGTGCTTGGTAAAGAACTACAGGACTGAATGAGAGACATTGCATTTCGCTGGATACAAAGGAATAATTGATTAAGGATGTCTCAATACAGAGCAACACTTGATAAATATTCCTTAAATAAATGACACGTATGCCATGCAGAATTAAAATTATCCATGCAATTTCAAGTGCACCTTAAAACTCAGACATTCATTCAAGCAATGATTTAAACACCAACCAGAATTGCTTAGTGTTGAAAATCTGCATGCACCCAAGAAGATACGGGGAAAATAAAGCCCGAGGGTATTGTCTCCAAGAACATTTGGATTAGGACTGTGTTTTCATGGTTTTAATCCACCATAACTGAGGAGAAGGCAGTTCTGTAGAGCTTTAACAAATGTTAGTTTTTTTTTTTTTTTTTTTTTTTTTTTTTTTTTTTTTTGCTTTGGGTATAAAGCATTTCACACCTCTGCTCCATTTAGAAGAGAAGTTGATTAGATCCTAGCTTGGAAAGCTCAGAAACCCATAGAGTAATATTACTGGGTTCCAAGTCTTTGGTACAAGAACAAAAACAAAATGAAGGAGAGGCTGGGTCCTGAAGGAGTTGGGCAAGTTAATTAATGATGGCCTCCTTCCATCTTCTCATATTCAATTGAGCCACAGCAGATGGGCAGGGGCTCCATGGGAAAAATGAATTATGCACATCAGACTGTTGTTACATTTCTCACAATCACATTTTCATCAGTCACCTGTTGTATGTCTTGGGCTGATTAGTTATGCATCTCATCTCATATTGGCAATCCTGGTTCAGAGATAATGTTTAATTGGTTTTTCCCTCCCATGTGTGAATTTAATATTTTTGTCTTTCTTTTGTCAGACAAAAAATTGTTCACTGAGTTATTTTGGACAGGATGATGATGAGGGTTATAATATCAAAATTAATTGAGTAACTTGAATGAGAATAAAAGTTTCCATGCTAACTTAACTCCTAAGTGCTAATGTACAGTAATGTTTATAGATGCTAATATTTGTTCTGTGCCTTGGGAATAGAGTCTTTCATAAGGCATTGTTCAAACAAAAAGAACAGAGTTGGCAAAACTCTCTATCAGGGTTAAATCAGATATTATTTAAATTCTTGCTAAAGGCACATTCATTTGCATTTTATTTGACATCTCCACAATTAAAATAATCATTTGACTCACTAAAACTCTTTTGTAGCTTTATATAAACACTGATCTAGGGAAGCAGGAATTTTTGTGGAAAGGCCTTAATTTGGTGTTTATGTCTGATTTTTTTTTATGCTATTTACTGCAGAGTTGTAGTTAAGCCATTTCACTTTTCTAAACTCAGTTTCTGAGACATGCTACCATCTTTCAAGAGTTGATGGAGAGATAAAGCAAAATAATTTGGTAAAGTTTCTTACAGTGTTTCCAAAAAAGAAAGACAGAAAATCCCATAATCTGTTCAATTAAAGTTTTATGAATCTTAAAGAATGTAGTGGAAGTGAATTGAACAAAATAAAATTTAGTCTCTATTTGGACCTTATCTACACTACTAGGAAAAGTGAATCCACCCATGGAAGACATTTTTTATGATATAGAGCCATTGCATGCATACAGATAAGTAATTACACACTTGTAGAGGAAGAGCTAAGAACTGTACGTCCTTAATGATTTGTTTTTCTCATTCTCCCTACTACACATTTGCAGACTGACCTTTGGGTATGCTGTCTCCAGGATATTTTTCATCTCTGAGATTGTGTGAGGAAATAATAATTAATAAGAAAAAGAACACATGGTTCTGAAATACAAAATATTCTTACCATCAGCCAAAAGCCACTAAGGAGGCCAGAGAGATATCATAAGGTTTAAGATACTTGCTGTGCAGAGATGGACCCAAACACTGCTGGAAACAGCCCTTGGGTGCCACTGGAAATGGTCCAAAACCAAAAACAAGTAAATAAAAGTACATATTGCCAGGAAGATAAAATACTTAGAATTTAGTATGTGGAGGACAAAATTGTTAAGAATCAATAAAAGATTCTAGTGCAGTCCTGAGATTCCTAAAAGTAAAAGGTCTCTAAACCTTGTTAGTGTAAACCAAAAAAAAAAGATATCAAATGTGATGCGTTAGAAACATTAAGGTAATTCTGAAACTACATAGACCAGAGAAAAGCAGAGAAAGAAGGAAATTCCTGGGTGTCCTAATCTTCCTGCCCTCTAATATCATATCAGATTCTCTTTATTATTCAATAATCTTAGTCCAAATCCAGCTCATCTGGTGGCCTGCCGAGGTTGGTACCCCTTTGATATTCTGACAAATATAAAGGCAGATAAAAGAGTGAGGAATATAATTGAACATAAGTAAGGCTGGTCCAGGTGAACAGACAGTTAGTGATAAAAAATATATATATTCACTGCATCCTGAGATTAATAAAGGGCTTATCCAATACCTTATAGATCTGCTCTTCAGGCATAGTTACTTAAGCTGTATCAATGTTTCAGTGAAATCATATTCACTGCTCTTTCAATAGCCTTATATTAAGATTTTGGAACAATCCCAAGAAATAATAGAGTATTTGTTTTTGTGTTGTGTTAAATATCAATGTGGAAATTACCACCTATGACTTATTTGTATTTATGTTTAGTCTTTCATATACTTACTTTACAAATCAAAATTTTGAGCAAGGCTAATAAAAAGGTGATCATGCAATCTTAGATACAATTCCTTTTTCATTGTTCTCATTCATGGTCTCTTCTTTCAAATAATCAAGAATTAATCTAATTTGGAGGTTATGGGCATCTATCAGTGCTCAGGTTCACCAGAGATATCACCTGGTAATCCTTAGGCAATCAGGTGGGTTCCTAAGAATGTGATGTTTCTCAGCCTGTGGTGCCAGGGATTACCAAAAACAGCCTGGTTGTGTTTGGGACCTCCAGGGAGATTTGAAACCTGCAAAGCTGCACTTAAATATGCTGAGTAGGCCATGTGGTAATGGGGATTGAACTGGGGTTGGCTACATACACTGTATGAAGCTTATCTCCTGTCCCAGTCTCTCCAGTCCCAGGAAGGAATGCACACTATTATATAAAGTGTTCTAATAAATCCTGAAATTAAAAGTCTAATATAATTAAATATTTCATTTTTATATTCAATGACAGGTTTTTGACCTATACATCTTTTTAACTTAATCTGGATTTACTTTTCTATAGCACACATCCTATAAACCTAGTCATAAAACATCTTCAAGAATCTTAAATTTGACTTGAAATTTTTATATGATGGAATATCTATTTTTTGATGTTGCTATTGTTTTGGGGTCATACCCATGATGATGATGAAGACTGTACTTTTGTCTCTGCACTCAGGGTTCACTCTTGGACATACTTGGGAGAACACAAGGGGTGCCAGGGATACAACCAAGGTCAGCTGTGTGTAAAAACAGTGCCCTAACTTCTGTACTATCCCACCACTCTGGCACTATATTATGGAAACTCTTATATAAGAAATCATAATATAAAAGTCACCACAAAGAGTGGTGAGTGCAGTTAAAGAAATAACTATGCTAACAATTATCATGACAATGCTAGTGAGTGAAGTAGAAAGTCTGTCTCAAAACAGGATGCAGGGGATGGGGATGAGGGAAATAAGGGAACATTGTTGGTGAGAATGTTGCACTGGTGAGGGGAGATGTTCTTTATATGTTTAAATAAAGTATTATTTAAAAGAAAAAAAGGTAATTTCTCATTCATGCTCTGTCAACTCTACAGATATAACTCAAAAAAAAGAGAATTTTTTTTTGTAAAGGCAAACACCTAGAAACACTTAAAAATGGAAGAATACCCTCCTGGTAGTCTTTGTGTGTGTGTGTGTGTGTGTGTGTGTGTGTTGTTATAGAATACTCTAGGCCTCAGAGATCACTGACAGTTTTTAAAAATGGTGCCTCATTTTAAGAATCAATTTTAGAAAAATTGTATTTTATATTTAAATATCTGTTTTTTGCTGCCTTAGAATGGATTCTCAAGTACTTTGTATTTTCTTTATCATTCTGGTTATTTCTTTGGAATGTTACAGTTTTTGACATAGCAATATATATATATGTATATATATACATATATATATACATATATAATTGCCAAATGATTGGTATGACTTCTACTGGGTTCTTACTAATGAAGTAGAGCTATAAACTCACTTCTTCTATAAAAATAATATTCAGCCAGGTAGATAGTACAGTGGTTAAGGCACTTGAGTTAACTGTAGGCTACACCAGTTTGATCATTCCACCACATATGGTCCCCTGAGCAATTGCAGCAATGATTCCCAAGCAGAGATGTTATAATCCCTGAGCACATCCAGGTGTGACCATACAAAAGAATAACAATAACAGATGTGTCACTGGTAAATTGCTAAAATGATAAGATTTTTATATAACTCTCAGGATCATCACAATGAGTAAAACTCCATAGGTATACAAAAAATAGGAGAAAGAAAAAATTCAAAGAAGCCACAAAAATAGCAAGTACAGAATAAAGGAACAAGGGAAATAAAAATTACTAAATTAAAATAATAATTCATGACCTATCAATATTGTTTTGAAGGTATATGGATACTAGTAACTAATTGGAAGATGAGTAGTCGAAAAGATTGACAAAATAGAAGATTTCATTATATACTTCCCTAGAGAAAATGATCTCTCTCTCACTTATTTTTCTTTTTTGTTTTTGGGACACATCTGGTGGCGTTCAGGGGTTACTCCTAGCTATGGGCTCAGAAATCGTTTCTGGTTTGGAGATCAGGGGATCAAACTGAGGTTCATCCTGGGTCAGCCATGTGCAAGGCAAAAACCCTACCACTGCACTATAGTTCAAGCCCCAAGAAATTTATCTTTAATGACATATAAAGGCAGAAAAATAGTAGGTGCAAATTGTAATAAAAATATAGCACATATGACTATACTTAATTATGATAAAATAAAAACTTTGAGCCCAATTTTTATAATATACAAAAAAGTCATTATCTTATGGTAAATTAATATTTTATGAGAGAATGCTACTTTAAAGATCCAGGTATTCTACACTGGAATTCTCAACATTTAAAGTAAATTTGAACCGATCTGAATAGAAAATAGACAACAATATAGTAATAATGTAGACGTCATACTTCACTTTCAACTATGGATACATTATCCAGACAGGAAATCCATAAGTTAGTTATGAACTGAAGGAATTCTATAGATCAAATGCACTGAATATTAAAATCTAGAACATTTCACCAAATAGGAACTAAACTATGTATTCTCTAAATCACATAAAACTGCAAAGGCCTAAGGCTGCCAGGGCCGCAGGACTGCATGCTGCAGAGGCCCAAGGCTGCCAGGACCCGGTGCTGCAAGTCTCCCAGGAGCCAGTGGAGCCTGGCTTCCTGGTTGGGTCACACGCCCATTCAGAGATGTCAACATGTAGTGACTGCCTGCCCAGGACTGAGAGAGAAGAGAGAAGTAGAAACCAAGTATACTTTTTATTCCGCCCGAAGTCTGAGGCCTCCACCACCGTACAGGGAATTCTGAGAAAGAGAGAGAGATAGCTGGAAATTCACTGGCCAGAAGTGGCCTAAAAAGAGAAAGGAATAGATACACTAGCAAGCAGCATCTCAACTTTGTTTTATCTTTGGTCAACCTTGGACCAGCAGGCGCTTACTCTGGTCACTATCCTGGGCCAAATGCAAAGGTCCAGGATTTTCCTTTTATACCTAAAATGGCAAGGGGGCTTGTCCAGGTTCAACTGTCATTGCAGTGGAGTTATCTAAGGGGCGTTTCCAAATCCAACTACCATACATCAACATTGAGCATTCTCAAAAATGTAGCATACATTGCACATATAAAAGTAATGGACATTTTTAAGAAGACTGAAGTTGGGCTGGAGTGATAGCACAGCGGTAGGGCATTTGCCCTGCACACAGCTGACCTCAGTTCTATCCCTGGTTTCCCATATGGTTCCCCAAATATGGGTGATTTCTGAGCACAGAGCCAGGAGTAAACCCTGAGCATAATTGGGTGTGGCCCCAAAACCAAACCAAAAAAAAAAAAAAAAGACTGAAGTCATACCAACTTCTTTCATGATTGTAGTGGTTGGTATAAAACACCAAAGCAAAACTGAGATAAAAATGTAAAAAAAATCCAAGCATATGTTGACATTAAACATTAAACATAGATCAATGAAAAAAGCAACAGGAAAATAAAAATATATGTTGAGAAAATGTAAAAAGGAGTACATTACATCAAAATATGTGGATGTAACCAACCCAATTCTCAGATTGAAGAAGCAGTAAAAGGAGCAATAAAAAGTTATATTAGCAAAAAATAAAGTAACTAGTTCGAGTGTAAAGCTTAAATCAAAAATAAAGTAGTTAATAAAACTATAGAAAATAGGTAAAATACACAAAAAGTTAGGGAATCAATAATATCAACGTGTTCAGGTCCAAAGAGCTATGACAGACATTAAGGCACTTGCGCTGCCAATCCATCTCCAGTCCCCAGTATCCTCTATAGTCCCTCAAGCACTGCTAAAAATAACTTCTGAAAATTTCTATATACAGCCCAAATACCAAAAAATACATAAATTGGTATATTAATATGATGAAATAAGAAATAAGGCAACACATTCTCAAATACATAAAAGTATATTTTAAAATGAGCAAAAATTTATCATATTTACACTTTTTAAGAACTATGCCTATACAACTGAATCTCATTTTAATTTTTATCTAGTGTCTAACAATATCTTTCACAGAAATAATAAAGCATCCCTAAAATCTTTACAAACCATCATAAAGACACATATAATCAAAGCAGTCAAGCAAAAACTGAGGCATCGTGTTTGTTGACCTCAGATTATTACATGGTATCATTATCAAAACAGTATATTAGCATGAAAACAGAACAATGAAACAAAATCTAGAATCTTCAAATAAATGCATATGTATACATTTTACTAAATTCAATAAGTGTGTAATGAAAATAAAATATAGAAAGGATGGTTTATTAAGTAATTCTGTGAATATTAGTCACATGCAGAAAAATAAATCAGTCACATATTTTAACCCATATTCAACAAAATATATGAAATAAACAACAAACCTGAATTTTTATTTGTTTTTGGACTACACCTGGCAGTACTCAGGGGTTACTCCTGGCTATGAGCTCAGAAATCTCCCTAGGCAGGCTCAGGGGTCCATATGGGATGCTGGATCGAACCGGATCCATTCTGTGTTGGCAGCATTCAAGGCAAACACTCTACCACTGTTGTTTCACTCCAACCCCTGAAATAATAAAATTTCTACAGTAAAATATAGTTGGGGTCTGCGGAATTCCTTGACATTGGTCTTGACAATGACATTTTTGGATATGACACTAAAAGCAAGGGAACAGCAAAAGCAAAATAACAAAAATCTTCTGCACAGCAAGGGATTAATGAAGACCATGAAAAGATGACATAGGGAATAGGAGAATTATTAGCAAAACAATAAAGGGTGCTATACAAAGTATATAAGAACTCTACAACTCAGTGTCTTCACAGAAGACCTATAACTATCCAACCACTATAAGAAACAATTCACAGCCTCACTTAGTCATCATATAAATGTAGGTTGAATTCACAATAAAACGTAACTTCCCACCTCCTAGATAGTAGTGATTAAAACTAAACATAACAAATTTTAACTTAGATGTGAAGGGTACATAGTATGTGGAAAGGCAAATTGGTATCATTATGAGTGATGATACTTTTTTTGGCGGGATCCTCACCTGGCAGTGCTCAGAGCTTACTCCTTAATCTGCACTCAGCAATTACTTCAGGGTACCAAAATGAGAATCACACTCTGACAAGCCATATGCAAAAACTGTTGCAAGTCAGCCCCTGAAGAGGTTGACTGATCGAGGGATGGAGGATGAGGTCTTTCCCCTCCAGCTCGGAGCATGCCTCTGCCACCCTGTTCAGCCGGGGGTTCTGAGGTGAAATGGCAGGTAAACAGTTCGCAGTCAGGCTTGTGGAAATATTTGCTTTATTCGGTGGACAAGACTGAAGTCCAAAGTCTCAGCATCAGTTCCAGCCAAAAAGCCCCTCGCCTTCCACAGACCCTTATTTTTATCCCCCAGAATCAAGTACCACCCAATGGTGAAAGCAAAATTATACCACCCTAGGGTGGGGGCAGAATGCCAGGTCACACCCTAGGGTAGGGCACAATCACGATCAGGGTAGGGTCAGTAACATAATAATCTCATAAAATGTTTACATACACAACACAAAACAAAGATTTTATATTGTAATATCTCTCTGAACTCAGCATGGAAACACTTGGAAATAGAAAGCAAAAACAAAAATAAAAACAGTAATGGCTAGAGAAGTAACACAAGTGGTTGAACACATGTTTAGCATGTGTAAGGCCTGGAGTTCAATCCAGGGAACAATGAACTCCCAAGAACAACTAAGAATTTCCCTGGTGGCCCATGAATACCTTTTGTTTATGATCTGAATGACTCCTGAGCACTATTAGTCCTTAAAAGATTGAACCTTGAAAGGAATGGCACTCTTTAAAAAATGAAAAACCAAATAGCATCTGATGTAGTGATTTTACTTTTCTCTGCTTGGTTGTCCAAAGAAATGGAAATCAGGCTCTCAGACTATTCATTACAGTATTATTCACAATAGAACGTATCTGTCTGTGGGCAGATAGATGAATAAAGAAAATATTATATATATGTATATATACATATATAGATATAATTAAAAATAGGGAAATATATACATATGCATATAGACATATAATTAAAAATAAAAAAATATTGCTCTTGTGGCAAGATGGTGGTCATTTTTCCAAGAGAAATAAACTAGCAACAGAAATAGTTATTATATGATCTTATTTCTTTGTCTAATTTAATATAGTCAGACATGGTAGAACAGAGAATTCAATGGGAGTTGCAATAGGCTGAGAGGAGGGATAAATAGAAACAAAATAATAAAAATACAAAAAATCAATTATGCAAAGTAAATAAGTTCTGAAGTTATACAGTATAGCATGGTATCTATACTGTATACTTAAAATTTACTGAGGGTAAAGTTTATTTTTGTCCTCTCACTGCTCACACAAATTTATAATGATAAAAATAATCCTTAAGAATAGATTATACAAGAGAATATTTGGATAGTGAAAGGTATTTCTAGGTGATAGTGACCTAGGTGATGATGTTAAATATACTCATATTTTTTAACATGTACGTCATACCTAAATAGAATGGTTTAAATGCAGAGCTCAAAGGGCTTTGAAATATATTAAAGAAGATATTCCCTATCCGTATGTTGAACTTAGAGGATAACTTTATACTGTTAAAAAGTTATAAAGTTATATAATGTTTTATTAATCAAGATAAAAGATTTCCTTTCACTTAGCTAATCAAACTTCTGTAGTTGAGGAAACTGAGTGTCAGGAAAATTCATTATTGTTTGTTTGTTTGTTTGTTTGTTTTTTGGTGAGGGGAACCACACCTGGTGACTCTTAGGAGTTACTCCTGGCTATACGCTCAGAATTGCTCCTGGCCTGGGGACTATATGGGATGCCAAGGATCGAACCTAGGTCTGTCCTAGGTCAGCCGCATACAATGCAAGAGTCCTACAGCTGCGCTACCACTCAGGCCCCCAAATTTATTATAGTTGACATTTTACTGGAAAGACAAATACTGGAAAGTGAGCTACAATTAAATGTTCAGTGGCATATTGCCTGTGAAAAAACACAATGGGACAGCCAGCTAGAACCTTCTGTTCTTTACATGATTCTATAAAGTGAAGGGACCATGATGGTAGAAGTTAATAGCTACAGGTATTATTATAATCTGCCCAGGTTTGACTCTTGGTACTACTTTGGCAAAGAATTTTTGCTAAAAATGTAACTTCAGAACCAAAGGGACAAGATAGTGAGTAACCAGTATTTAGTTCCTGGTATCCCATATAGTTCCCAGAGCACCACTAGGAGCAATTCCCAAGTACCAATGGATGTGGCCCTGAAACAAAATAAAATAAAATAGACATTTGCTACTAGTAAACTCATACAGTGTATAACACATATTTACATGACCAACCCAAATTTCATGCCCTATACCACATTATCAGTCCCTAGAGGATCATCAGGGATTACCTCTGAGTACAGAACCAGGAGTAAACTCTGAACATGCTAGATGTGGCTCAAAAAAATAGGGAAAAGGAAAACTAATAAATAATGTACTTTCATGGACCTCTTAGTAAATATTGAAAATCTCCTTCCAAATGTTGGTAAGTATTATATATGGCTTGTCATTATTGAATGAAAGGGAATTAAGAAAGTTAATTAAGAGTTAACAAAGTTCAGAACTTCACATATTCTATAGAATAAGAATTCTCTGATTTATCAGTCATTTAGTAGTAACAGCACAAAAATTGTGAATCCTGAAATGCTTTGAATCCCAAATGGTCAATAAATTCCAGAGTCAGCCAGTATAATTCAGAATGGGATATCTGGCTCATAGTTATCCTAAACTCATTAGAAAGTAAGTTTACTCATTAGTGTTTCAATGTTCACCCAACTTTATTTTTAATTAATAGCTTCATAACTGTATGTCAATACTTGCCAAATAAAGGCTGATTTTATTAGTTCCTTCAGGATTTAGCTGTTAGAGTTCTTTATTATTTTATTCTGCATAGAATGCCAATTTGATATTAAAGGTGACTGAACCTCTGCTTGACTTCAAAAGGGTGAAATTTTCCCAAGACCTTTTTGGAAACCATAACATGGTTGGAGATTTTTCTAAATTTAATAATTTATTATTCAGAATTCAATAGCATGTATGTTTTGGTGACAATATTGTCTTACAAATAGATCAACTGTTTGAACATAGAAAAATAAATCTCATGACTTTAAAGCACCTTAGATATCTAGTTTATTTAAAAGAAGAAGTTAATCTGTTCAGGGATAAATTTTATATAAAAATGTTGCTTGTCAACATTTTCTAAAATCATATTTAACATATATATAAACAACTAATTGTTTTTAATGTATTATCTGAATTACATACGTCTCATGTTCATTCTCTCATGTTCACTAGAGCATATGAAGAATAAAATAGTATGTACATAGTGCATTATGATTGATTGGAGGATAGATGGTTAGATGCATGCATTAATACATGCATTGTGGATAAAACTTATTGCCAAAGGTAACCTAATATGATTTATGATAGAAACATAATAATTATTACAGAACTGGATAGTTTTGTGACCTTTACTTTTATAAGATATGAATTTGAGAAGATCTATTGACTTATTTTCTCATGACTGGAAACAAACATGTATAAATAACATTATGTTCATGCATGACAAGAGAGGAGTGAAGGCAGAAAAATCTAATTTTTTCTGGTATTCAAAAATAAGCTATATCATGTGCTTATTAAGTCTCCCCTACTTCAAACTAAGAACCTTGGAATAAAAGAGAAATTATAGATCCTGCAATTCGAGTAAATTTTTTAAAGAGGAGAAAAAGAAAGCAGAGATACATTAGCTTGCTAATCAAGTTTACATTGTCTTTTTTTTTTCTTTTTTTTGTTTTGTTTTGTTTTGTTTTGGGGGGTCATACCCGGCAGCGCTCAGAAATCACTCCTTGCAGACCCAGGGGACCATATGGGATGCCGGGATTCGAGCCAATGAATTTCTGCATGAGAAGCAAACGCCCTACCTCCATGCTATCTCTCTGGCCCTAAATAGTTTGTTTTTGTTTGTTTTTGTTTGGTTTTTGGATCACACCGGGCAGCACTCAGAGGTTACTCCTGGCTCCATGCTCAGAAATCGCCCCTGGCAGGCACAGGGAACCATATGGGATGCCGGGATTCAAACCACCGTTCTTCTGCATGAAAGGCTACATTGTCCATTATTAATAGAGCCAACAGTATGGCAAATATGCTACCACCAGTTATGGTTCTTTTTTACCTTAAATGCTTTGCATTTACCTCTGTAATACCCCTCATTGAGTCAAGACACTGAATCAATTTCTAGACTTCCTCACCCAGATTAAAACAAAATTAATGAGCATTTATATTTTTGACAAAGTCCATTTTTGCTAAACTAGATTCTTTATTTCAGTGTCGTCTAGTCAGAGTCTGATTTTTCATGCCCTGAGGGAAACATCAGAGATATGTCTTGCAAACATATGATAGTTGAGAAAAATAATAGCACATTCAGGAAAACTTTTAGGGTGAGCAACAATCAAATAATACCTCCATAATAATAACTCTTAAAAGAATTTCATAATTACTTCAAAAATTGTGTAATACATCCACACCTCGCACACTTATAATTCTGGATTAATAGCAAAGTCCTCCTTTTTCTATATTCTTTATAAATTGTGAATGCTGTACCTGAGTTGAAGGTTATCCACAGTAATAGAAATTCAGTCAGGTGGAAATTGTCTACAGCAGAACTATTATTGGGTCCATGGCCTGATATCTCTACATACAATATGCTTTGGGCATAAATGAAGGAAGAAAAAAGTGGTACTGAAATAGGACTTCCACTTTAACTAAGGTCATTCTGACTAAGGAAGAAATTACTTTATTGGAAAGATGCCACTAGCTCTTCTTCAATAGTCATTTAAAAGGAGCATTTCTGTTAGCTTCATTTCTGCATATTTCCAACAAATAACAAAGTAAGGAATCAAAACTTGCTGTATTCAATTTTAAACAGCTTCCTAAATGACCAATAAGAGAGGAAGCTTTTCTGCATTTTCATGCTTAGGTAATTTCAGAATAGAATAATTAGCATGTATACTGCAAGAATTAGACTCTTTTTTTTTTTACAATAACTTGTAGAGATGCCAAAATCATGGTTTAAACATTTTTAAATTTTACATATAAGAAAATAATTGGTCTTTATTCTCAGAGCTAATTTGACTGATAATCTCAAACAGGTGGCATATCACTCAATAAGAACTACTGTTAGTTATTTTGCTAGAGACTGTTTTCTAATTTTCCTCTGAAGTTTGGCTAACTGAGCACTTGAACCCCACTTGTGCCTGGTACAGTATGAGAAAATGTTCTTGTTGGCTACTTGACAGGGTAAATAAAATAAGGAACTACCAGGGAGAAGAGAATATATTGCTCCCTGAAGGTGCAAGTGTTTCTTCGAGCTGAAAATTACACATTTATGAGAAAAGCAGAGTGCTTCCCAAAGGAGAGTTGGATGTCTCAAATCAGCTGAAGTTAAATGAAATACATATATTGAATAGATAACTAAATTCCACAAAAGGAACTTAAGGAAATATATTTTCCCTAGTCAAAACATTTCATATAGGTTCAAGTAACTAGGATCAAACACAATTTCATGGAATAATTCCTTTAATGGTAAATTGGTTAAAAAATTAAGGATTATATTTTTTTCAAATGTTCTGCCTCCCTTTATCTGTTCAAATATTTCTAAGAGTATTTAATTTAATATATAAATTAATGAATCTATTTTAACTTTTTCAACCATGCTTGATATGCTATGACTGTCATTACCCTATTTCTACAGACAACAATATAGAATTGGTCTCATTTCTTATTGCTTTGAAAATATTTACTGTGATTATTATATCAATTTTTGTCACACACAGAAGACCTCAGGGTTTACCCTGGCTCCATATTCAGATATTATTCTGCAGGTTTGAGAGACTATGTGGTATACCAGAAATCCAACCTAGGTTAGTCCTATACTAGGCAAACCCCAATGGCTGTACTATCTTTCCAATCTCATGCATCAAACTTTTTAAAGAAAATACAAACAAGGAAAATATTAGTTATGTTACTTTTAAAGAGCTTTAGTTGGATACGGAATATGAACAGTCTCATAGAAACAAGATCTTATTTCATTCTAATGGGAGCATTGATAATGTGATCTGGGACATTCTATCTTTAAACTTGATTGTCTCCTAAAGTTACAACTTTCTGTTCCTCCTGTGCAGCCTGATATTTTTCTGTTGATAGTTCCAAAACAATCATCCATATTTTAAATTGTACTTATATCTCAGAAATGATCTCTAAACAGTTCCACCTCATCTTTTTTTGTTTTTGAGCCACACCCGGTGATGCTCAGGGATTAATCCTGGCTATGCTCTCAGAAACTGCTCCTGCCTTGGGGGACCATAAGGGACGCCGCAGGTATAGAACCATGGTCCATTCTAGATTAGCACGTACAAGGCAAACACCCTTTTGCTGCATCACCACTTCAGCCCCAAGTCTCACCTCATTTTTTTTTGACATTTGTACTTGTGCAAATTATTTTTTTCTTTTTTAATAATATATTTTTATTTTAAACATAGTGGCTTACATATCGTTGACAATATTTTAGGTATATATTAACATAAAATCAAGGGAATTCCCATCACTGAATTATCCTCCCTCTACCTCCGTTCCAGTCCTGCCTCCCATAACCTCCTCCCTCACCACCAGGGCTGCTGGCATGAGTGGTCCTCTCTGTGCCTAGCTTACTACTTGTGATCTTATACCTGTTTGGTCTTGGTACCTCCCTTATTTCCCCCTCTAATTGGGAGGTGGGACTAGATAGTTTAAGTTATGTGGTTTTGTTTGGAGAAAGGAAAAATAATAAACTGGGCTAAAAATCAAAAACGTCAAAAATGGGCGTAGTCCTTCTCACCTCATTTTTATTGATGATTTATATTTGTTTTGTACAGAGTTAGAGAGATAGTACAGAAGGTAAGACACTTTTATGCAGTCAACTCTGGTTGAACCCCCTTCATTGCAATATTATCTCCCAAGCACCATCAAGAACCACTGCTAAGCACAGAGCCCACAAAATATGTAACTCAGACACACACATTTTGCAACTTAAAACATTTTTTGTTTTTAACATTGCCCTTTCTCCAGGATGATCTTCTTCAAACTTACTTTAAAGAGGTCTTTATAAAGTATAAAATTATATGTGAGAGATAAGAACCATGTCCTATAATTTATGGCAAGTTGTGTCAGGGCTTTCCCCAAATCCCAAGATTTTGTCCCCCCTTCCCCTTGTGAATCTCTTAAATGTAACTTTAGAGATATGATTAGGGATCCTGGTGGGTAAATAATATTGCTTTAACAATGTGAGTCTACTGTAATCACAGAGTTCTTATAACAGGGATATGGGAGAATTAGATAAAGCAATTAGAGAAATGAAGATGAAAACAGTATATCTCTGACCTAGAATAAAGGAATGTAGACTGTCTAGAGAATATAATCAAGAAAATGGTAACATTTTTCATTTAGAGTTTCCAGAAGCAACCAGTAAAGCTCATACTAAGGAGTGAGACCAGTAAAACTGGCTTTAGACTTCTGACTCCAAAAATTTAACATAATAAATGATTGTATTGTATAAAGTCACTCACTTTCATGTAGTTATTACAATTGCAATAATACACACTTGATTTATCTTTTCATTGCTCTTCTTTTGTTGAGGTACAATTGGCATGTGTTTTAGGTATATATGATTCTATATGTGCACTTGCTATAAAATGATCATCATAGAAGTCTAATTAATATCTTACAATATCTTCAAAGGCCAGGAAGAGCCAAGTCTGAGAGTGCATGTTTTGTGCTAGACCTTCAGTTCCATCACCAATGCTGCATGGCATAGAGCACTGCTATGTATATATGGAAAACCATTGGGCTACATTGCATTGCTGAGCCCTAGCTTTGAACTATATAGCTTGGATGACTGATAGCAACTGGAGTGATCCCTAAGCCACTGGAATCCCTCTTCACCTCTACTAAAGCCTGCTTGTCATTTCCTACAGGACTTAGTTTGATATAACTGTACTGCATCTTAAATATATATGTATATATATATATCACTTTAATGCTGTCACTTTGATGGTATAGTTTAAAAGTATTATTTTTAAAGTATCATAAAGTAGCAATATCAGACTACCATTGTTGAAGAATATTACTTAGTCCTCAAAGGAGATCATTTTTGTTTCAATGTCCAATGTAAATTTCTAGCTTGTGATGATCACTACAAATTGCTATTCAATGTACAATTACTCAATTAGTTGTTCTTACTGGAAAGCAGAGCTCTTTCATTGAGATTGGTACAGTATTCTGTGAAAAAAAAATAAGTATACTTTGTTGGAGTGACTTCTCTGGAGCATAACACAGGATCCCCTATTAGGATAACACTGAAATGAAACAGAATCCCTCAAAAGACAACAAATCTAACAAAAAAGAAATTCCATATACAACTAATAATCCATATAAATATTAAGTCTGGTAGCCATTAAAAGAAATCCTTTAATATTTAATATGATCTAATTAAAATTAATAAAAAAACAGCATGATAAAATTTAATAAGTACTTTTTTCCTGTTCCTTATGAGAGCAAATGGCTAATTTTTATAATAGACTGCTTTTATTCTCACATTTGTGTTCTTAACTAGCTTCCTTTGTCAAAAAATAGAATGAATCTTCAATGAATTCTATTACATATTCAATAACTGTGATATAGAGTTCTATGTTATATGATATACAGTTCTACATTATAGACTTTAACTTTTTTTTTAATTTTTGTCTTATTCTTTTGGCCACAACTGGCTGTACTCAGAGCACACATCTGACTTTATGCTTAAGGATAACTCACAGTGGTGCTCAGAAGACATGTGAGGTGCCAGGAATCAAACTTAAGTCAGTTGCATCAAGACTGGCACCTTACCTATTGTACCCCACAGCCCAATAGACTTCTATTATAATGGTATAGAATTTTTCCCTGTTCCCCAACATTTACACAATAGTAAATGTAGATGTCAATTATACAGTATTGATGAAAGAAATAATGTTTGATTGTGTATTGAGGCATCAAGTACAATGATTAGTTCTCTTTAAATTCAGGGATAGGATTTCTTTCCATACTCCACTTTGCCTTCTTTTCACATCACATTTATCCACTTTTTATTAATTTAGTCCAATTTTCTTTTGCTCTTGTTAGAAAAATACAGAGTTGGTAGTATATATGTAACATGAATATCCATTATAAATTTCTTCTCCCTCCCTCATATATTGATTTTTATTTCAAAACAAATTACAGGTTTACACTCCAGATATATGCTAAATTTAGTGCCTTTATAAAGTTGTAATTCACGTGTAATAAAAAATTGTTAAGTGATCAATAAATAAATGTCACCTACTGTCATTTGATATTGTTCTACTTTGACACATCATGTCTATCTAATAAAATTTGTCATATATTAGTCTCAACCATGTACACAAGTTCCTAAGTCTGACGCATAACTGGTTCTCCCATCCAAGAGAGTGACAACTGATGATAAATATTGCATTATCTTCAGAGACAAGGCATTATTTTGAAGTTTCTTTTTTTCTTAATAACTCTGTGATGTTAGTTTGATTACATGATCTATATGATATATTTTTATCTTCTTAAAATTACAGTAGCAGTAACTTCACATGCTAAAAGCATAAAGTCTATCATTTCAGTTGTGCAGATGGAGAATTATATTCCCCTTACTCCAAATTTTTATGTGAGATCATTTATAATGTGATATTTTATGATTATCATTTGAAATGGGAACCTTATTTAAATGACTGATCATTGTCTTCAGTGTGAACAGTCTTTGATATAGTGTCAGTGGAATTAATAGGAAAGGGTAGCGCCTGTCTCCGCTCCTCCCTCTACCGCATATCTGAGGCTTTCAGCATCTGCTGACAGTAGAGGGGACTCCGAGGCTTTTGGTGCCTGCTGAAGTAGGGGAACTTCCCCCATCTCCACCCCTCCCCTGACCGCGTCCCAAGGCTTCTGTCGTCTGCTGATGGTAGGGGACATTCCCCCACCTCCGCCCCACCCAGATTGCATCCCTGAGACTTCTGGGGCTGGCAGACCTTAGGGGACCTTCCTCTGTCTCCGCCCCTGACTCACCGCATCTCTGCGTCCCTGGGACAGGATAGGAACCACAGGTCACAGGTCACAGGCGGGAGGGGCTTCCGGCAGAGGCCTGGAGGGGGCGGAGCTCCGCTGACTTCCATATAGGGGAGGAGGACAAGGGAGCCAGGCTCAACAGCGCCCTCCACCATTGTGGCCAGGTGCGGTACTGTACTGGCTGGTAAGAAGAGAAGGCAGCAACAAATCAGACTCCGCTAGAGGGCACTCTAGAGGCCAAACTTCAGCCAGCCCACCCAACAGTCCCACCCAGAGTTGCAATCCAGAGAAGGGACCCAGCCCCACACCACAGGGAGCAAAAACAGGCCAAAATCGGATGGCACTGCTCTCCAAGCCACACTAATAAATGCAAAAAAACATGGGTAGACTGAGGAGGACCCTAACAGCTGGAGATACTTAGAGAAGCCCAAGTAAGTTCCCAAGTCCACCAAAATGCACAGATCCAAGAGATGAAGATTTAAACGCAGCCGTGAGAAAGGAAATGCAAGCCATGGTGAAGTAAATGAGAGAATCACTAGCCACCGAGTACAAGAAATCCATGGAGGAACAAATTAGCAAAATTAAAGAAGATCTGATATAAAACATGAGAGACTTCATACAAAAGAAAATAAAGAAATTAAAAGACATAGTTAAAAGCTATACTAGCAGAATCATAGAGTTGGAGAAGCACATAGAAGTACTCGAAGGAAAACTGCAAAACAAAAACGACTAGGAAACCTACAAGGAAATAAGAGGCATGGAAGACCTAGAAAACCTAAACAGACAAATCACTTCAGAGGAAATTGAAGATGTAATTAAGAAACTCACCAAGAAATAAAGTCCAGGTCCAGATGGATTTACACGCGAATTCTATCAAACATTTCGAGAAGACTTACTACCACTTTTCCACAGGCACTTCCAAACCATTGAAAAAATTAGGAATCTTCCCGAACTCCTTTTATGAAGTTAATATCACACTCATTCCCAAAGAAGGCAAAAACACCACCAAGAAAGAAAACTACAGACCAATCTCACTAATGAACATAGAGGCAAAGATTCTAAAAAAATTTTGGCAAACCGAATCCAGCACTTTATAAAAAAGATCAAACATGACCAAGTAGGTTTCATCCCAGGAATGCAAGGTTGGTTCAACATACTCAAATCAATCAACATCATACATCACATCAACAACAAGAAAGACAAAAACCACATGATCATATCAGTCGATGCAGAGAAGGAGTTTGACAAAATCCAACACCCTTTCATGCTGAAATCACTCAGCAAAATAGGGTTAGAAGGAACCTTCCTCAAGATAGTTACAGCTCTCTATGAAAAGCCCACAGCCAACATTATCCTTAATGGTGAAAAACTAGAAGCATTTCCACTAAACTCAGAAACTAGGCAAGGCTGTCCACTCTCTCCACTCTTATTCAATATAATCTTAGAATTCCTAGCAATAGCAATCCAACAAGAAAAGGAGATCAAAGGAATCCAAATTGGGAAAGAGTAACTCAAACTATCTCTTTTTGCAGACAATATGATGATATACATCAAAAACTCTAAAGAGTCCACAGTAAAACTCCTAGAAACAATTAACCAATACGGCAAAGTGGCTGGCTACAAAGTCAATACACAAAAGACAGTAGCGTTTCTCTATACAAATAATGAGGCTGAAGAGAGATTAAAAATGCAATTCCAGTTAAACTATTATCAAAAAATACTAGGTACCTAGAAATCAACCTTACAAGGGAAGTGAAGGACCTATACCAGGGAAACTTCAGAACACTCCAGAAAAAAATTGAAGAGGATCTAAGGAAATGGAAGAACATACCATGCCCATGGGTAGGTAAAATCAACATAGTCAAACTGACTATCCTACCAAAACTACTATATAGATTTAATGCAATCCCTACCCAAATTCAGAAATAATTCTTTAAAGAATTAGAAAAATCAATCACAAAATTCATCTGGAACCACAAAAGACCCAGGATAGCCAAAAACATATTGAAAAACAAGAAGCTGGGTAGCATCTCTTTACCTAACATGCAACTATACTGTAAAGCCATAGTGATCAAAACAACATGGTACTGAAACAAAGACAGGACCTCAGTCCAATGGGTCAGAACAGAATTTCCAGACATAAACCCCCAGATATAAAGTCAACTAATGTTTGACAAAAGAACCAAGAACTTGAAATGGAACAAAGAAAGTCTCATCAACATATAGTGTTGGTACAACTGGAAAACCACATGTAAGAAATTCAAAATTGACCCAATCCTTACACAAAAGTCAACTCAAAATAGATCAAGGACCTTAAAATCAGACCTCAATATATAAAGTTTATTGAGAATAACATAGGCAGAACACTCGAAGACCTATATATCAAGAAGTCTTTGAGGATGGAGCACCAATGGCAAGAACTTTAGCATCAAACATAAACAAATGGGACTACATCAAACTCAAATGCTTCTGCATGGCAAAAGAAATGCTACTTAACACAAGAAGACAGTTAACTGAATGGGAAAAAATCTTTGCACTCAGCATGTCAGATAAAGGGAGGATATCTAGAACATACAAAGCACTCAGCTAGCTGGGCTCCCCAAAACCAAATAAAGGCATAAAAATGGGAATATGAAATGAATAGTAACTTCTCTGAGGAAGACTGAAAGATGGCCAACAAACACATGAAAACATGCTCACCTTCACTCATCATTAGGGAAATCCAAACCAAGACAACAATGAGGTACCACCTTACTCCAGTGAGGATGGCTCACATCAAAAATAATGGGAACAATCTCTGTTGGCAGGGTTGTGGTATGAAAGGCACTCTCATCCACTGCTGGTGGGAATGCCCCCTAGTCCAACACCTATGGAGAACAGTCTGGAGAGTGCTCAAGGAACTCAGAATTGAGCTGCCGTTTGATCCAGCAATTGCTCTCCTAGGTATCTACCCCCAAGTCAGAAGGACATTCATTCCAAAGTATGTGTGCACCCCACTATTTATTGCAGCACTCAGTATAATAGCTAAGTCTTGAAACCAACCTCAATGTCCAACAACAGATGAGTAGATCATTAAGATGTGGTATTTATACACAATGGAATACTACATGGCAGTCAGAAATGATACAATCACAGACTTTGCAGCAACGTGGATTGACCTAAAACATATTATGTTAAACGAAGCAATCCAGATGACGAAGGATAAACACAGGATGATAGCACTATTCTGAAGTACCTAGAATAGGCACCAGATATATAACCAAAACCCCACGATTAAATAACAGGGTGTAACAGGATAGAAACCTCAAACACTGTAATAATCAACATATACTGAGAAGTAGAGCCCAAAACAAAGGGAAGGAAATAACACGAAGCCCGACTACACATTATATCATAAAGAAACCAGCAACAGCAGAAACAGCAGCGTAGAGAGAATAGGTATATAATTATCATTTTACTACAAAGGCCCATAATAATTTACTAGGGATCTTATACAGGAATACAGGTAAAGATTATGATGGGAAATTATTGACTCCAATGGAAACATTTCAAAACATTATCGTTGAATGCCTTAACCTTACCACATTTAAAATAACCTCTCAGTTTTTCTGCCCATAGGGGTTCTTGGATACAAAGTGTGAACATCCTACAGTGGTACCTCAGTGCTGAGTCACACGAGGCACCATACTCAGCTTGCATCATGAAAATGTCCTGATATAACTCTTTAACATACCCTTTATCCCTAGATTATGTCTTCTTTTAGGATCTGAAGTGCATGACCAGCCAGACCACCAAAGCAACAGCCGTGACCTACAGATTTTTACTACAGGGCCTAAGCATCAAACACGTTCAAGCAAACTAACATACCCTTGCTTTTTTACTCTCTCTTCTCATTGCTTTATATTTTTGTTGGTGTTGTTTAATTGTTGGTTTGTTTTGTTCTGTTTGTTTTTCCTTTTCTCTCTTTTTCTCCTCTTCTTCCACCTACTTCTGCTCATTACCATCAATTCAATTCATGTCAAATAAAAACCACATAGTTACCTCCTCTATAGGAAAGGAAAGAAAGCTGATGTATAGAGTGCTGTGGACAATACTTGAAAGGGTAAACACCTATATAGATAGACCTCACTAACGCAATGGTTAGTACTTGAGACACAAAACCTATACATATCCAAAAGTTGATCTATTAGTTTCCTTTCCTTACAAGTACTATACCTACTCATCTTTCTGTACTCAGCATAACTCTTCCCCTCCCCACCTCTCTACATTAATATATACCTAAGCTAACTTCTATATGTTTATATGAGGACAGGAGCACAAGAGATAGGAATCCTCCTTAAGAGACAAACCTAAACCACAAACAATCCATGCCTATACCCTATATAATCCCTTCTATGTACTATCCCTACTCTCCCCCTCAGAAACATGACTATCCCTTCACCTCTTAATCCAATCCCCGATATCCCCACCATGTTATAATTCTTCACTCTCAGTTCTTAACCCATTAGGCATCAAGACCAACCTCCTATACCAACGAACCAGTACCTAGTTCCCAAGTGAAGAAACACCCACTCAAATTCACACCTCGTTCCCGGCAAGAAAATACAACCAACATCCCTACTGACTCATGCAGTGTGGCCCTCCTAATCACCTCTCTCTATTGTGGACTGTGGCTTAATACCGGATTAGCTCCAAAAGGACTCCCATTACAAGAATTCTGCAAGAATTCTGCGCAAGATCTCCCTGCGTGAAGCCCACACCTTACAAGGAAATCTCAAAAGACAATGGGGAAGCCTATACTATCATCATAAGTATAGACACTATCTCTTATACTGTTTCTCCCCAAATGTAATCTCCTGTATCACTTTCTCCCTTTTCCTTTATTTTTTTTTCTTTTCTCCCCCCTTGTTCGTTTTTGTTTTTTATTTGTTTTGTTCTACTTTTTGTTTTTTGATTTGATTTGTTTTGTGCTTCTTTTGGGTCACAGCTGGCGGTGCTGGGAGGGTGCTCCTGGCTCTGTGCTCGGAAGTTGCCCCTGGTGGGCATGCGGGACCATGTGGGATGCCAGTACGTGAGCCACCATCCTTCTGCAGGAAGGACATATGCCTTGCCTCCATGCTATCCCTCCCAGCCCCACTTTATTCCTTTAATTATGTCCTTTATTTAATCCTTTTATTTTCTTTTAAGAAACTTTTTTTTCTTTAGATTTGTCTGAGCATATATATTTTTAGTTTCTTTCATGGGTCTGTTTTCTTCTCTATCCACCCCTAAATCCACCAGCAATATAATGTAGCACCACTTCTTCCTGCAAAGGCATATTAAAAATAGGGGAAATTTTACCTATAAAAACAAGCTCTTATCTACTAGGGATAAGAACTTATACTTTTTATAACACAGGGACATCTCCCACCCTGAATGTATGTCATGGGGAACCAACCTAGACTCCAAAGAAATAGGCACCAACCCTCTAGCCTTGACTCCTGGATCTCAGATATAGAAACGACAGAGTTCTCCACAACAGCTCCAGGAACCAAGTCCCCTCCAGGGCATTCATAATGCTGCTCTGAAGCCAACATATGCCAGTTCTAAATTGATAACCTGACAAAGAGGAAATGGAACAACTAGATCTAAGAGCAAGCTATCCTTCCTCACCAGCTAACTATAAGACAAAATCAGAAGACATGTCACCCTTTGCTCTGTGTAAAAACCAAGATTGCTATATAAGATGACTGATTGTTACAACCAGGTCTAGACAGTACAGGACCAACAACAACAACAACAAAAATCTCTAACCTAGCTTTTGGTCTACAATCTGTTCAACGAACAAGATCTCCAGTTCCAGAGGTCTGACTGAGACAACCGCAAGTGTACTGGGCCTTCCAGAAACATAATGAAAGACTCTGTCCCAGGTTCCATCCTAGGAGCAACATAATGACCAAGAACACCTACTACAGAAGATGAATTAAAACGACACTGAAGAAGCAGAACTGCTAGAACCACAAAGAAAGCCTTCATCATTAGCTCCATTCCTTGAGCTGCACAGTCACCAAGATCTCTAAATACAGAGGACTGATTTTACCACCCATGAAGAAGCAGAAGTCTTCCATACACCACAAAAGCACCGAGGGGAGAGTAAATGATTATGGAAGGAGTTTATAATTAATCCCGTGACAGTATACTTCAGGGATGGAGAAACCTTGTATCTTCTAGGCCAAGGGAATTCCCTCTATAATATCCTCAATATTTACTGTGCCTATGCAGGGGGAAAAAGAAAAAAAAAGGAAAAAAACACAAAATAATAAATTTTCCACATGCATATATATTGATTGATTGATTTTTTGACATCCTTATTTTGGTGTAGATATTGAAGTTGATGTCTCCTTTTTATTTTATATTATTTTATTTTATTTTCTCTTTCTTTTTGCACTCTGGCACGATTTGAATTCAGAACTGAGACTAGTGTGTGGTGCTTCTCTTTCTTGCTGTAGGGCTCACTGAATGTTTAATTTGACATTTATTTTTGTATTGTTATGGTGTTTCAATTACCTTTTTCAAGTCCTCTCTCAAACTAAAGCTGATAGCCACTAGAAGGACTCCGCCCATTTTCAGCATATTTTATTATTATTATTATTATTATTTGATTAATCTTTACCCCATTCTATTGCTTTTCTTTTCCTCAAACAAAACCACATAACTCGATTTATCGAGCTTAGCCTCTCAAATAGAGGGAGAAACAAGGGAGGGCACCATGACCAAACAGATGTTTGATCATTGATAGTAAGCTAGACAAAGAGGAGACCACCTACTCTAGCAGCCTGGGGCGTGATGGTGGGGGATATGGGTTGCAGAAAGGGAACAGGGAATGGGGAGGACAAACTTAGTGGTAGGTATTCACCTGATTCAATGTTAATATGTACCTAAAATACTAATGTGAAAGATATGTAAGCCACTATGATCAAAATAAAAATTTAAAAAAAATAGGAAAGGGTAATAAGTAAGGTAGTGGAAGTGGAAAGAGGAAAAATCAAGTCAAGTCATGCTAGTGAGAAATTTAAGAGAAATAGGTGGGAATGCCCCTGATTCAATGTCACTAAATACCTAAAATATTACTGTGAAATATTAGTAATCCATTTTGGTCAAAATAAAAATTATTTCTTAAAAAAAGAAATACACTAAAGGGATAAAAGCCTGACATAACACACAGGGATCTTCATAATTTAAAGAATATACTTTGGTTACTATCTTTGTAATTAAGATATGTTTTATTCCATTTCTAGTAACCTCACATTTCATGTTCATTCACCTTTTATTCTGCACTGTAAGAGAATATTAATATAATTTTGATTGCTGAGAGAGTTAAATAAGATATCAATATACAATTCTTTGATTGCTGAGAGTTAAATAAGGTAAGTGTCACTTCTATTGCATTAAAGTTGTTATGACAATGACATTAATAATTATCAAATGTAACTGCCTGTCTAGGAGATTTTAATGTTTCCTCTTATTATTTCAAGCATCCTATTTCCTTCTGCTATATTTGATTGTAAAATATACTCTGAGGAGTTAATTCAAAGTATGCTTTGTCAGTGGTAGGTAAATATTTTAAAATGTATAGGACAAAAGTTGTCTTGATTTTCCCTTATTGCTGAATAATTGGCAGTGTGTAAAATTCTAGACTGACAGTATCTTACATTAATTGAAAGATGTAAGTTTATATCAGCTCCACTTTTCTGATGCTGTTAAAGAATCTACTTAGCCTAGAATTATTTATTTCCATATAATTTACTTTTTGTTTGTTTGTTTTGGGGTTTTTTTGGGGGGAATCAGGGATGCTTAGGATTCACTCCTGGCTATACACTCAGAAATTGCTCCTGGCTAGGGGGACCATATGGGATGCCAGAGATTGAACCAGGTCCTTCCTGGATCTGCTGTGTGTAAGGCAAATACCCCACCGCTGTGCAATTGTCCGGTCCTATTTCTATATAATTCAAACTTTATTTTTTTTTGTTTTAGTCATATTAGTTTACTACTATTGTCAGAGTTTCATGCATACAGTGTTGCAATACTACACCTTCCAGCAGAGTGTCCACTTCACTTCATTATTGCCTCAAGGTTTGATAGTCCCAACCTCATTCTCACTGAACCTCCCATTCTGTCTTCTCAATTCTGTAGTTTGGATCAGTTCTCAGTTCTCTGGATTTAGGTCATTTCTTATTCCATTTTTTTATATACCATTATGAGAGAGAGGAATCATTCTGTATCTGTCCCTCTAGTACTGGCTGACTTTGCTCAGCATCCGATGGTCCAGTTTCATCCACATAACAACAAATTGCATGATTCTATATTTTCCTATGGTTCAGTAGTATTCCATTGTGTATATATACCATAGCTGCTTTATCTAATCAACTGTTCTTGGACACTATTCATAATAGCCAAAATTTTGGCCATTGTGAATAGTGCTACAATGGATATGGGAATGCATATAATTTTTCAGAATCAAGTTTTGGGACCCTATGTGCTGATACCCATAGATAGTCTTTACATTTGCCTTAATCAGGACTCACTTTATGCTTGTGCTGTGTTCTGGTTAATCTCACAAAATTTCAGGTAGAGATAAATTGGTTGTATTTTACTTGCCTGGTATTTAGTTAATCCATTAAAGATACACATTTTTTTTACCTTGAAAAGTTCTCCACTATTTTGTGTTTGTTTGTTTGGTTGGTTGGTTGTTTTCTTTCATTTTGTTTTGTTTTGGGGCCAGACCCAGTGACACTCAGGGGTTACTCCTGGCTATGAGCTCAGAAATTGCTCCTGGCTTGGGGGACCATATGGGACTCCAAGGGATCGAACCGTGGTCAGTCCTGGGTCAGTAGCATGCAAGACAATTGCCTTACCTCTGCGCTATCGCTCAGGCCCCAAATTCTCCACTCTCGATTTTACTCCAGATACTAATTGCTCTCAAAATGAAAAACTATATAAATATATAAAACACAAACATTTTATAAGCTTTATAACTACAGGCTTAGTGATTATCACTATCCTATTCAATGATATATAGAGGAGTCAGACTATAATAGTTTGTTAGTTACTGATCTCCTATGAATAATCTAAGTAGGTGAACATTGGGAAATGCTATGAGAAAGTTGGTCTCTGCCGACTAGTTGCTATGTCCATATATTGTTCTCTGTAGCACAATGTTTGAATTTCCAGTGTGGCAGTAGTTCAGGACTTCCAGCAAGCAAAGGGAAGCTGCCCATCATCTTAAAAGTTTGCTGCAAAACTGATTTCTCTGTATTATATTTTAATGCAGTGCCAGACTAACTTGTATTCAACAGAAGAAGAAATAGCTTATTTCTCATAATAGGAGGAAGGTCAAAGAATTTATGGATCTTCTTAACCCTATCTCAATTACTTTTAATATTGCATTTTCACCTTTTTATTTTTTTCTTTGGTAAATATGTGTATATATACATAATTTAATTTTAAAAATCTCTAAAGCTCTTTCAGATTTATTTCCCCACTGATTTCTCATAACATATTTCTAATGATTTTATACTTCAACTTTTCAACAATGTTAAATATACTTAAAAATATATATCCAATTGAAGTTCTTTATTTCTTCTGACTTTATTCACCATGATTTTGGGTATGGTTGAAGGATAATTTTACCTGAAACTGCAAGTCACTATTTTACTAAGCTCAACCACTTAGTCTCAACTTCTATGTCTTTATTCATTGGGCACTCTCACATCCAAACACCTATATAATCCAGATCAATTCAAGAATTTAAGCTTTAGTTTTCAGTCATCTCATTATATTTATTATTTTATATTTGTTCCTATTTGGGGGGAATGTTGAGTCAGATTCAATAGTGCTCAGAGGATCATGCCAAAGATTGAATTGGGTTAATCTACATGCAAGAAAAGTTTCTTAACTATGGTACTCTGTCTGGCTCATCCCTCCTCCATTTTTAAAACGTATTTAAATTTTTAATACAGCTTCTATAGCATTTTACAATAATTGTAATATTGTTCAATAATTCTTAGTTTGATATTTTTATAGTAAGACATGTATTTATTCTCTAAGTTAATAAAAATAAAAGCAAATAAATACTCTCAACTCAGAGAAAATTATGTTACCTTTAGCAGAATGTATAAAAATGTAAAGGTCTGTAAATGTATATAAAAAAGCAGTCCTTGATTATCCTAGACAACTAAAAAAATTCTCAATTTTATAAACAATTATTTTGAAAAAATTCTATTTAATTAAGTAATACGGAGTTTGTAGCAAACTGTGAGAGTTACTTCTCTCATAATGTATGAAGAGATACTTTTATAGAAAAATGTTTTGCCACGTTAGTTGCTCTCTGCATTAATATTACAGTCAGAATAATGGAGAACAATAAAATTCGCTCCTGCTACCTAGCGTTTCATACTTCAATATGACAAAATAATGTTTCTTATTTATCTTTTCCCCTCTCTGCATAGTTCTTTGCTGACAACTCCAACTTTTCTTCCACATATCTGCAACTAAAAAATGATCATGTACTAATAATTTAGCACAATATACAACATTGTATATATAATCATGTTCATTTACAAAGCTAAGTGTTTTTAGTCATCCAATAGTTCTTTCAAATTCCTCCAAAATGAATTCTATACTCGCACTAGTTTACTGAGATTGCGATGGTGCTCTTTGAAGAGATCCATCATTTTTTCTTTCTTCAGTTGAAGAAAATGAATATTAAAACTCACTGATAGCTCAGTAGCAAAGCACCTGGCTGAGTTTTCATCCCCAGCACCAGATGGTGATCCCATAATCTCTATGCTCTTGGTTATCAGCTGCCATAACAAAGTATGCGAAATCACTATAGCACATGCGATAACTACAGCATATGAAGTCTAGTCAGTACTATAGTATATATATATATATATATATATATATATATATATATATATATATATATATATAGCACTTCAGTGAGAACTATTGCATGTGAACTCCAGTAAGCACGCAACAAAAAAGGGTGAGAGCACCACAACCTGTGTACAATTTATAGCTTCTGAGCACTGCATCATCAACAACAATGGTAAGAACATTCAAAAGGAAAAAAGGAAAATAACTAAAATAAATGATAAGAAATTCAAACTGCTTTTAGGAATATTATGACATCTAATGCCATATTTTTCCTATATATCTTTAAATAACACATGAAGCTCAAAATAGTCAAGCAAGTCAATTTTATTATTTTTATTTTTAATTTAGTTTTATTGTTTTTTTGGTCCATACCCGGTGACGCTCAGGGATTACTCCTGGCTTTGTGCTCAGAAATTGCTCCTGGCTTGGGGGACCATATGGGATGCAGGGGATCGAACCCAGGTCTGTCCTCAGTCAGCTGCGTGCAAGGCAAGCGTCCTAATGCTGTGCTATTGCTCCAGCCTCAAGCAAGCCAATTTTAAAACAAATTCCTCTCCCAGTTCCAGACCCTCTTAAATAAAATTGGGCACCAAATATTAGTACAAGATCCTCCTGTAATCTGCAGTATCATCTCTAGATTGATAAAGATAATTTATTTTTTGTCCCCCTTAGTTCTTGCTTTCTCATAGCTGGTAAGTAAACTGTTTTATCTCTGCTCCAATATTTACATCTCCATACCCACTACCTGATTTGTCCTAGAAAAGGTTCAGTGGAAAATAGAAATAAGGTGTAAAACAGATGCCTTCCATTTTTAATAATTAATAAATTGACCAAAGTTTGAGCCATACTTAGAAAATTGTAATATAAAAATTAGTTAAACATAAATAAATGCTTTAAAATAAAATTATATTACTGGATAATCAATGACTTCTTAATAAATTATAAATAAGTCATATTTTAACCTCAAGATGTATTGGTTATAATATGAATAAATTTAGGGCTGGGAAAGGACATATAAAAAGAAAAATTACTCTTGTTCTCTGTTCATTTCAGTTTAGAGCACTTTGCATGGCTGCTTTGCAATTTTTGAAGTAGAATAAGTTCTATTTATAAGTAAATAAATAAATATTTTTGAAAATGAATACATTCTGATGATCCAGCTTTACAAACTCATTTGCACAAATACTTTTATGGGGCTGGAGCTATATATATATATATATATATATATATATATATATATATAGTACAATGAGTAGGGATTTTGCCTTGCTGTGACCAACTTGGGTTCGTTCCTGGGCATCCCATATGATCCCCCAAAGCCTGCCAGGAGTAATTTCTGAGTACACAGCCAGAAGTTGCCCATGAGCACCAACAGGTGTAGCCCAAAAATCAAAACAACAACAAAAACTTAATTTATTTTCCTGTATATATAATGAGATATGAAGATGTATATATGATGATATGAAGATTTATGTACACATGAAAATTTCTGTTTTATTTGCATAAATATTAGTTCATCAAGAACTATTTAAAAATGGTAAGATGTCATGAGTATGTTTTATTCATATACTAAATGAAAACTATTTGCTAATATTTTTATATATGGATAAGAAAAATACTATTGGGGGGCTTTGAGTCACACCTGGCAGCACTCAGGGATTACTTCTGACTTTGCACTCAGAAATCACTTCTAGCAGGTTCAGGGGACCATATGGGATGCCCGGAACAAAACAGGGGTCTGTCCGAGATTGGCCATGTTCAAGGCAAATGGCCTACTACTGTGTGGTATACTGCTCCAGGCAAGAAAAAATACTTTTTATTTTAAGAGAAAATTTGTTTTAAAATTACTTCTATTGTACTTCATATAAACTGAAATAAAAATATTCATTTAATCATCATATCCATAAAAAGTGGGAGTTAAATTTCATTTTTACAAAGTCAATGAGTAGACTATCTGGAACTTGGACTATATCTTCTAATGTTATCAATAATAATCACTATTATTGAGCTACTTTTATGTTCATGCTCTTGGGTTATGTGCTTTATATAGTTATAAAGTTAAACTTTTATATTGAAATATTACATATTTATAGAATGTTAAAATCAGTAAGTAAAATTTCCTGTACTTCATCTAACTATGTAATATGTTTGGTATGCCACTATTTTTTATATCAGTTGTTCCAATAGAAATGTCACAATGTTTACTGATAATTTTTGATGATTATCTTGATTATTAATTCTTGATAATTTTTGTTTCCAAATAATTAATTAAAATTTAGCTTTATATATGTATTTACCACAGGTATGTCATCCTTGGTGAAATGATCATTCATAAATTGTTCATATTAATAGACAACTTAAATATATCTAGAATGATATAGTCAAAAATAGTGTTCCACATCTTTTCATAAAAGAAATAAAAAATTACAAAAAATATATATAAATACACCTAAAGACACACAGTTAAGGGGTAGTAAAGCCAAATAAAAAATTCTGGTTTAATATAAGTGGATATCATTTCATATATGTCAGACATTGCTGGACTTTCAACTTCCTTATTTATTTTATTGAACTGGCTGCATTACAGAGATGTGAAGCCAAAATCTTGAAAGAAAAAAAGATGTATATATTTATGACTTACTTATTAATATTGTTCAATTTCTTATCCAGTTCAAAAGATAAAAATCAAGACTAATGTATTAAATATATTTATAATTTTCTCTTGTCTGATATTAATATATCAGGTAAATTTTCTCTGGAACTCAAGATAGACCAATAGTCAAAAATATTTTTTTCAGAAAAGTTAATAAAGTTGTCATTAAAATTATTTTTGCAAATAACATTGTGATACTAACCAAGCTATGTAAGTTTTAAGTGTCAGTCTATCTTCATCTCAAATGGAAATTATTCTAATTTTCTTTTTATAAAAATTTTATTTTATTGAAATCATTGTGATTACAGAGTCCTTCATAGTTGGGTTTCAGACATACAATAATTAAGGGCCAATCCCACCACCACTGTCCACCTTCCTCTACCAATGTTCTCTAAATGCATCCCATATCACCAGTCCTGCCCAGCCTGGCAATATAACGGGTCCATTTTAAGTTTAGATTTTTGAAATTTGGGTCTTTTGATTCCATTGTTGTTGTCTTTGGCTTGGATATTTAATTCTGTTCTTTATTAACACTACCAGTGCAACTGAGACCACTTGACCCTGGCCCCTATCCTTTCATATTTGTATTTCTCCTTTTCCACTCAGTTTTTTTCCTTCTCTTGCCTATATTCTGGGGTCAAGGGTGTTCGAGACAACACCCATTTAGATCATTGCATTTCTTTATGCAGTTATTCTAAATACCACACATAAGTGATATAATTTTCTATTTGTCCTTCTTCTGGCTTCATAACTGGAAGTATAAAGAATGTGAAGTGGAAATGTTTGAATTGGAGGTGGAAGAAGGGGTCACTACATCACCTTGTGCAGCCTTAAACATACAAGAGGTGCAGAATGTAGAGATGCACACATTGTTAGTTGCAGACAGGCGGAATTGCTCCAGCTGAAATGATTTCATTACCTTCCTCTGAGTTGGAGACACCTACTTGGGGGCTCTGATGTAGGGTCATAAGTCCCTGTATCAATTTTTCTATTTGATTATATTAGTTCTGACAGACTTTTCACCCAGGGCATTATATAGCAATATTATTCTTCAGCTATTTCAACACTAAATTACCAGAGAATAATCTCTGATAACCTTGATGTGTAAGATCTTTTTGCATAAGATTCTGAATTCTTATTCATTAAATATTTGTGGGGTTTTTAGAATTTTTTTTACTAAGAATTCTTGATTGGTAATTGACATGTCTTATGTGAAGATGGCTGAAAACTTTCCCACCATGTGTCATTTGAAAAAGAAAAAGGCTTATTTGAAATCTGAAATGAAGAAAGGAAAACTTGACCTAAGACCAGGCTGTCCTATCACATCACCTAACACTAAATGAAAATCAGAAAAAATATCGTCCTTTGAACTGTGAAAAATAAGAGCACCAACAACAGAAAACTGACTTTGATAACCGTGACTGAACAGAACCTACCTTGGGACTAATAAGGAAAACCCTACCCTAGGCTGTAGCACAAGACACATAAACAACAACAACAACAACAACAAGATGTCTTATTGCAGAGGTCCAACTTGGACAACAGTTTGGATCCATAATATCCTAGGCTTCGGCTTAGGGACTGAACGAAAACAGGGAGCAAGTGTTACAGAAGACTGAGCACAATAACAATGATGGATAGGAACCTCTAGAACCTAGAGACTCTATCCTAGACCCTGACCTATAATCTGTGCAAATACCAAGATCGCTAACTACAGTGGCTTGATTTTCTCACACACAACCAAGAGGAAACTTTCCTGGCATCACAAAAAAGCCTTTGGGATGGGGTAATGAGTATATAGGGAGCCAGGGGTTGATCCCATGATGGTATGCTTCAAGGATGGAGAAACCCTGAATCTCTTAGGCCACGGGAATTCCCTTTCTTCCCCAATGCTTACTGTGCCTATGCAAAAAAAAAAAAAAAAAAAAAAAGTGGGGGGAACACCAAACCCTGCCACTCCAGCACTCATACTTCTTTTTGTCTTGTTTTGATTTGTTAGTTTTTGACTTTATTTTCCTTCTCTTTTTTTCTTCCACTTTTCTCTTTCTTTTTCACTCTTGTAAGGTTATTATTTAGAGATTTATTTATTTATTTATTTATTTTGGTTTTTGGGTCACACCTGGCAGTGCTCAGGGGTTATTCCTGGCTCCAGGCTCAGAAATTGCTCCTGGCAGGCACAGGGGACCATATGGGGCGCCGGGATTTGAACCGATGACCTCCTGCATGAAAGGCAAACGCCTTACCTCCATGCTATCTCTCCGGCCCCTAGAGATTTATTTTTATTTTTATTTGCCGGGTCCATTTTTTTCTTTTTTCTCCCATTTTTCTTTTCTTTTTTTCTCTCTCTCTTCTTTCTTTTTTTGGTAGCTATCACCAAATTTTTTTCTCCCTTTTTTCTTATCCTTTTCATCTCCAATGACGGTGGAATGGATGCTCAATCTACAACAAGCTGTAAAGTGGAGACCAGTTGCACAAGCTTTCTGGGGGGGGGGGTAAAGGAGGGAGTTACGGGATGCATACTGGGAACAGGGGTGGAGGGAGGACAGCACTGGTAGTTGGAATGCCCCTCATTTATTGTCACTATGTACTATAAATGATGCAGTGAAAGATTTGTAATGCACTTTGGTCACAATGAAAATTTAAAAAAAAAAAAAAAGAAGTTTGGGCCCGGAGAGATAGCACAACGGTGTTTGCCTTGCAAGCAGCCGATCCAGGACCAAAGGTGGTTGGTTGGAATCCCGGTGTCCCATATGGTCCCCCGTGCCTGCCAGGAGCTATTTCTGAGCAGACAGCCAGGAGAAACCCCTGAGCACCACCGGGTGAGGCCCCCCCCAAAAAAAGTTTGTTTTTTTTAGGGATCAGGGGTGGGGAGAGAGAGTACAGCAAGTAAGTTGGTTCTGGATTGGACCCCTAGCGTACTATATGTTGCCAAGCTTTTCCAGGAGTGATTCCCTTGTTTATAACTAGGAGTAAAGCCTTGAGTATCTCTGAGTATGGCAAAATTAAAACACATTAATAATGTGTCTCATTACTTTAGTAATGAGTCTCAAACTCAATTTACCTAGGGGCCGCAGGAGGCAAAGTCAGGGTGATCCTTGAGTGCAAAGTTAGTAGTAAGCCTTGAACATTGGGTGTGTGTGACCCAAACAACTAAAACAAAACAAAAAAAGATTCCTCTGGGCAGGGCCACAAAATGTTGTTCGGAGAGCCGTTTGCGGCCCGTGGGCAGCAAGTTTGAGACCCCATTGTGTTTCTCATTTCCTTTTCTTTCTGTTACTATTACCAGGGATCACACCTTTGGTTGGGGTGCTCACTAGGGAATCACCAGCAATAATCCTTTCACAGAAGTGATTGTGGTGTAGTATAGATCACATACTCTCTTATAGCCTTGTGTTCCCAAATGGTATGGCCTGATATTACACTTGGAGCTGCCTGGGATAGAACATGCAGCTATATGCCTGCAGGTCAGAAACTTTACCACTGACCTATATTTCAATGCATAATTCCTTAAGAAATTCTTCATTAGTAGAAAACTTTAGTGAAATCATCATAAAAAATAATCAATTCTGGGGCCTGGAAGGTAGCTCAGAGACTTCAAGAACCTTGTATAGATGGGGTCCTGAGTTTGATAATTGGCACTATATCAGACCAGCACAGCTAAGTATACTCCTAAAGACACAAATCACCATTGAGTCTGAGCAACAGCACATTCCAAGGTCTGAACATTGATTAGAAATTATTGATTAGGAATTACCAATAGTTATCCCTGGCTCCCCTAAACACTGCTTATTAAGCACCTGCCCCCATTTAAAAATATTCAAAATATTCCCTACTTCATTTTATTTCACCATAATAAACTTTCCCCAGTGTTCCATAATCATAGGAATTGGCTATTCAAAATAATATTCTGTTTTAAAATGTTATGTCAATCCAAGAAGACTTGGTTAAATTCTCTAATCAGTGGGGGAAAAGCTTTCTGTTGGTATTTTGAGCATAGACTTAGTAGTTAAACAACCCTGATTCAAGTTTTAACTTACCCATTTACTAAATGCTCTTCTTAAACTTCCTAGTTTTCTGTTTCTTAAATCTGTATATTGCATTTAACAATTCATAGCCAATCAGATTATTATTTATATTCATATAACATTATATATAAATAAACATGACACTTGTGTGATACTTAATAAATAATAATGCATTATAATTTATCTTAGTCATAAATTTAAATGCAAAGATTTAATAAATGGTACTTATAAATTAGACTTGTAAATATTTATGCACAGAAATTACACATAGACTATTTCAACATTAATAATTCATCATTATGGGCTGGAGTGATAGCACAGCACTAGGGCTTTTGTCTTGCATGCAGCTGACCCAGAAAGGACCTGGGTTCAATCCCTGCCATCCAATGTGGTGTCCCAAGCTAGGAGCAACTTCTGAGAGCCAGGAGTAACCCCTGACGGTTACCGGGTGTGAGCCCCCCAAAAAAGTCATCATTATTACTTTTAAGATATAAAATTATATTGATTATAAATTAAAGTTAATATGTCCAGGTTATGCAATAATACAGAAGCAAATTGCCATATCGTTCTGTGTTGTGTGCCTGACCAGCCTCATCTCCATTTGTTCTATGATTCCTTGTGAGATTGCCACAATCTTTCTAGGCTATGATTCAGAACTTGGTAGTTAAAGTACTCAAAACTGTTGGTAAAATCTTTTTCCAGATTTCGTTACACATAGTCAAGTCTTAGCATTATTGGCTCATAAAGCCAACTGGACTATATTACACTCAGGCTTATAGTATAGTGAGTCTTTGTTTTTTGCGTAATATTTTAGCCATTCATAAAACTGTTACACATGCAGTACATAGTTTGAGCTTCCCAACAAACCTGCAAAATTATCTTTATGGTTAAAGAAATAGTTTATCAGGAGGCAAAAGAATGTGTACAACATGAGGCAATGGTGAAATGTTTGATTTAGGGTTGTTAGCTTCCAGTTCAGTGCTTTGTTCATCGTATCATCTTTCCCAGGGAGCAGAATATCATCAGGAACATGTTAACAGAAAGTTTCAAGCATCACTGATGCCAGATAGAAAAGCAAGTCACCAAAACCAATAACACAAAAGTATATTGAGACTGTGATTCATTTTCTACATAAAAATAATGTTGCTTTTGCCCATGTGACATATCAACTGATACAGCACAATGCTTTCGTCCCAATTAGGCAGGTGTCAGCGTGACATTACTTTAATTCTTGAGTATGGGAAGCCTTGAGTAATATATAAAAGATTTGCATATAAAACTCCAACGGTTTATAAAGGAACAGTTTCTTATTTCACAGCATTAATGCTGGTTCCTCACTGATTCCTGTGTACACAGGCTGACTTTAACCCCTCATGAAGCCCACTCTGGTTTGTCATTGGCTCTGCCTCTAAAAGCTGAGGTTGGTCTCTAGTCCTTTGTTGATGCTCTGTAGTTTGTCCCTCGGGTTATGAAACATGCCTATCAAGGACTGTAGGTTAGCAGTTCTTGATCCCTTTGGCTTTCCATAGTCCTTAGGCCATATGCTCATGGATAAGAACTGCTGATTTCCTGTCTGCTCAGGCACAGAAGAGCCATCAGTCAGGATGTGAGCATGAAATCTTAAAAGACCAGGTCTTCTTTTATGTGCTACTATTCCTACCCCTTCACCATTTATTATTTATCTGACTGGTTAACTATTTTTTGGGTGAGTTTTAAAGGCCCAACTAAATTAACAAGATTTCCTGGCACTCCACTCATCACCTCCACTTCCACTATAACAGTAAGTCCCAATTAATCACATGAAGTTATGTTCTCAGTAATTGTATGTCATACACTATTTACCAATTTACTGCCATGCTGTAGAGGTAATAGGTAGTTTACCTGTTTTTACCCCCTATACTCCCTTTTTCATAACACTTAAGAGAATTGCTTTAAGGTTTCTGTTGCACCAAGATTATAGAGGAGTAAGCACATGAATTGCCCCCTTCTTGTGTATGCAGTCTTTGACATAGCTGGTTTCTAACATTGTATCAGTTCTGATGTTAAGCTGTTAAGATTTTTCAGGTTTCCTTTTACCTGTGCCATGACTTTGAAAGGAATGTGTGCAAGGAAATTCATTACTCATCATAAAAAACTCATTATAAAAACAAATAAGACAAATCAAAATGAGCTACACACTGTGAACACCTAGTGAGACAGAATACCATGGAGCTTAGAAAGTTTCAAGGTTATGGGACTTCCTACATGAAAAGGGGTCAAGACCTAAGAAAACTAGGAAAGTTCATCACCCTACCTCACCCACAGATGTATATTTTGTTTAAACTTAAAGTAGTATCCAATTTTTCTAGGTTATTTTCATTCACTTTTCTAAACTTGTTCCATCACACATACATATAGAAATGTACTGTAAAGTATTACACATTTTAGAATGGATTTTGCTATTAGAATCTAATTCCAAATGATTTATCCTTAATACTGAACCATCTACTAAAGAAGGTATTTTCCAGCATATAATGGTGGGAGTTGCTTATAATAAAAATGTTATTATCATGATTCACACCTGAAACATACATATTGCTCTACTACAATCTACTTCAATTAGTAAATATGTACAAAGAATAGTTTGTGTCTAAAGTAAAAAAATGAATTTATTTTCTTTGGGAAATCAAGCATGAATGATTTCAGTGATGACAATACATTGAACTGGATGTAATTGAGAGGTAAGATATTATTAGAACATAAATATAAGTATAGAAGCAAATATGGAGCATTGATATAAGTGGAAATCCAATAAATGAATTTAAAGATTCAGAAAGTGTCTTGAGAAAATTAGATAAGACTCTTGGATGTCTTGGAAATTATATAAGAAACTGGTTCATTTTTTAAAAATGTAATTTTATTTTGATCATAGTGGCTTACATACTGTTGACAATAATATTTTAGGTACATATCAACATAAAATCAGGGGGATTCCCATTACCGATTTGTCCTCCCTACACCTCTGTTCCCATCCTATCTCCTATATCCTCCCCCCTCACCCCCGAGACTGCCAGAATAAGTGGTCCCCTCTGTGCCTAGCTTACTACTTAGTGGTCTTACACCTGTTTGGTCTTGGTACTTCCCTTATTTCCCCTTCTAACTGGGAGGCTGGACTAGATAGTTCAAGTTATGTGGTTTTGTTTGAAGAAGCAAAAAGTAATCAAATATGCCAAAAATGGGTGGAGTCCTTCTAGAGGCTCTCATCATCGGTTCGAGAGATGAAGGGGAAAAAGAGGTGGAACACCACTACAGTACAAAAAGAAGTGTCAAATAAAATATCCAATGAGCACTCCAATAATAAAGATAAGCACCACATAAAACCCATGGTCTTGAGATAAAAAAACATGACAGAGAAAATAAAGAAAAGAACAAAATAAATAAATAAATAAATAAATAAATATAAATGGAGACAACAACTTCAATAACCTCACCAAAACAAAGAAAGCAACAAAAGCTAGATAGGTAAATAAAAAAAATAATAAAATTAAATTAAAAAAATTGTTTAGTGCTTTTTTGCCTTTTTTCCCCTCCTGCACAGGCACAGTAAATATTGGGGTCATTCAAAAAAGAATTCCCTTGGCCTAAGATATACAGGGTTTCTCCACCCTTGGAATATATTGTCATGGGGTTAACTATAGACTCCGTTCAGGTTCATTTACTCTCCCCTTGGTACTTTCATGGTGTTTGGAAGACTTCTGCTCCGTCCTGGGTGATAAAATCAGACCTCTGTATCTAGAGATCTCGGTATCTGCACAAGTCAAGGATTGGAGCTTATGATGAAGTCTTTCTTTGGTTCTAGAAGTTCTTTTCCCTCATTGTCATTTTAATCGGTCTTCTGTGGTTGGTGGACTTGGTCTTTGTGCTGATCTTAGGATGGAGCCTAGGATAGCATCTTTCTTTATGTTTCCAGAAGACCCAATCCATTGCAATTGTCTCAGACAGACCTTTGCAACTAGAGATCATAGTTGTTGTGTAGGTTGTAGCTCAAACCCTAGACTAGGGCTTTTTTTTATTGGTCCCAGGATACATATAGTCCGCTCATGGTTCTATCAGCCAGTCATCTGTAAATCGTGATCTTGGCTTTTGGACAGAGCAAAGGGTGACAAGTCTTCTGATTTTGTCTTATCGTCAGCTGGTGGGGTAGGATAACATGCTCTTAGGCCAGGTTGTTCCCATTTTTCTCATTGTCAGGATATCATATTAGGGCTGGCACTTGTTGGTGTCCCAGCAGTATTAAGGATGTCCGAATGGGATTTGTTTCCTGTAGCTGTTGTGAAGAGCTGTGTCGTTTCTGTGTCTGGGATACAGGGTTCAAGGCTGGATGGATGGTGTCTAATCACCTGGGGTCTAAGTTGGGTCCCCATTATATATTTTCAAGATGGGAGATATCCCTGTATTGTAAACAAGTATGAGTTCTTATCCCTAGTAGATAAGAGCTCATTTTAATATGTAAGATTTCCCCTTTTTTAGTGTGTCTTTGCAAGGGGAAATGGTGCTACATTATATTGCTGGTGGAAATACATTATAATAATAAAATAAATACATTATATTGGGGGTGGAAAGAGAAGAAAAGAGAAACAGGTCACACACCCAAAAAAGATAAATATATAAATAGAAATATATGTATATATATATATATAAAGAACAAAGATTTTTAAAAAATGAAATAACAAAGTGATTAAAGGAACAAAGTGATGCAATAAACTACCTTACAGTTGGGAAAAAGCAGGTAAAGAGGTAGTGCAATACAGATCATATACTTATGATGGAAGTGTAGGTTTCCCCATTGTCTTTTGAGATTTTCTTGTGGTGTGTGGGTTCCCGGGCATTTTTCATCACACACCCTGACCTTCTTGAGATTGGCAAAAGATTTGCGGCAGGGAGGTCTTGGAAGAGTTCTTGCTTTGGGGATACTTTTAGAGCTAAGTCTGGTTTCAGGTAACAGTCCACGTTAGGAAGAGCTGGTAAGGAGGGCCGTGCAGTATGAGTCAGCAGGGGAGTTGGTAAGGAGGGCCGCGGTGTGGGTTTGTCTGGGTGTCCCTTCGCTTGGGTGCTGGGTACTGGATTTGGGGTAGGAGGTCAGTCTTGATGCCTAATGGATTAAGAACTGAGGGTGAAGACTTTTAATAAAGTGGGAAATCTGGATGGGATTGAGGGGTGAAGGATTTCCAAAGGGGGGAAAGGGGAAAATATATGTGGAAGGGGCAAAAAAGAAGAAAAGAGAAAATACATTAAAAAGAAAAAAGAGAAGAAAAAGAAAAAAAGAAAGTAGTGAGAAGAGAGGAGAAAAGAGCAAGGGAATGCTAGTTTGCTTGAATGTGTTTGATGAGTAGGGCCTGTAGTATATAAGTCTGTAGGTCACAGTTGCTGCTTTGGTGGTCTGGCTGGTCACGTGCTTCAGGTCCTAAAAGAAGGTATAACCTAGAGATAGATTGTATGTTAAGGAGTTTTCTTGGGACATTCTCATAGTCCAAGCTGGGTATGGTATCTCGTGTGACTGAGCCCCAAGATGCCATCTTAATTTGTCCACCCTTTGTATCCAAGAATGCCTGTGGACAAAGAAGCTGAGAGATTATTTTAAATATAGTAAGATTAAGTCATTAAAACATATTTTTATGAGACGTTTCTGTTGAAGTCAGTGATTTCCCATGGTATTCTTTACCTGTAATCCTGTATAAGATCCCTAAGGGATTATTATTGGTCTTTGTAGTAGATGGCTGATTACATACCTGTTCTCTCTATGCTGCTGATTCTGCTGTTACTGGTTTCTTTGTGATATAATTTGTAGTCAAGAGTTTGTGTTGTTCCTCTTTCATGTGTTTTGGGCACTGCTCCCTGGTATATGTTGACTGTTACAGTGTTTGGAGTTTCTATCCTATTAAACCCCATTATTTGGTTGTTGAGTATTAGTTGTATATAAGGTTTATATTCGAGGTGCTTCAGAATAGTGCTATCATTCTGTGTTTATTTTTTATCTTCTGACTTACTTTATTTAACATGATATGTTCTAGGTCCATCCAGGTTGCTGCAAAGTTCATGACTGTATAATTTCTAGGTGGCATATAGTATTCCATTGTGTAAATATACCACATCTTAATGATCCACTTATCTGTTGTTGGACACCAAGGTTGGTTCCAAGACTTGGCTATTATACTGAGTGCTGTGATAAATAGTGGGGTGCACACATACTTTGGGATGAATGTCCTTCTGACTTGGGGGTAGATACCTAGGAGTGCAATTGCTGGATCAAATGGCAATTCAATTCTGAGTTCCTTGAGCACTCTCTAGACTGTTCTCCATAGGGGTTGGACTAGGGGGAATTCCCACCAGCAATGGATGAGAGTGCCTTTCATAGCACATCCCCGCCAATAGAAACTATTCCCATTATTTTTAATGTGAGCCATTCTCACTGGTGTAAGGTGGTACCTCATTGTTGTTTTTATTTGGATTTCCCTGACAATAAATGAAGGTGAGCATGTTTTCATGTGTTTGTTGGCAATCTTTCAGTCTTCCTCAAAGAAGTATCTATTCATTTCATCTTCCCATTTTTATAGTTTTATTTGATTTGGGAGGGTCTCAGCTTTCTGAGTGCTTTGTATATTCTGGATATCAGCCATTTATCTGATATGTTGAGTGAAAAGATATGCTCCCAGTCAGTTAACTGTCTTCTTGTGTTAAGTAGGGTTTCTTTTGCCATGCAGAAGCTTTTGAGTTTGATGTAGTCCCATTTGTTTATGTTTGATGCTAAAGTTCTTGCCATTGGTGCTCTATCCTCATAGACCTTTTTGATATATAGGTCTTCGAGTGTTCTACCTATTTTATTCTCAATAAACTTTATAGATTCGAGTCTGATTTCAAGGTCTTTGATCCATTTTGAGTTGACTTTTGTATAAGGATTGAGGTATGGGTAAATTTTCAATTTCTTACATGTGATTTTCCAGTTGTACCAACACCATTTGTTGATGAAACTGTCTTTGTTCCATTTCAAGTTCTTGGCTCTTTTGTCAAATATTAGTTGGCTGTATATCTGGGGGTTTATGTCTGGAAATTCTGTTCTGACCCATTGGTCTGAAGTCCTGTCTTTGTTCCAGTACCATGTTGTTTTGATCACTATGGCTTTGTAGTATAGTTGCAGATTAGGTAAAGTGATGCCACCCAGCTTCTTGTTTTTTAATATGTGTTTGGCTATCCTGGGTCTTTTGTGGTTCCAGATGAATTTTGTGATTGATCTTTCTAATTCTTGAAAGAATGATGTCTGAATTTGGATAGGGATTGCATTAAATCTATATAGTAGTTTTGGTAGGATAGTCATTTTGACTATGTTGATTTTACCAATCCATGAGCATGGTATATTCTTCCATTTCCTTAGATCCTCTTCAATATTTTTCTGGAGTGTTTTGAAGTTTCCCTGGTATAGGTCCTTCACTTCCCTTGTAAGGTTGATTCCTAGGTACCTAGTATTTTTTGATAATAGTTAAAATGGAATTGTATTTTTAATCTCTCTCTCTCTCTTCAGCTTCATTATTTGTATAGAGAAATGCTACTGTCTTTTGTGTATTGGCTTTGTAGCCAGCCACTTTGCCATATTGGTTAATTGTTTCTAGGAGTTTTACTGTGGACTCTTTAGGGTTTTCGATGTATATCATCATATTGTCTGCAAAAAGAGATAGTTTGAGTTCCTCTTTCCCAATTTGGATTCCTTTGATTTCCTTCTCTTGTTGGATTGCTGTTGCTAGGACTTCTATACTGAATAAGAGTGGAGAGAGTGGACAGCCTTGCCTAGTTCCTGAGTTTAGTGGAAATACTTCTAGTTTTTCACCATTAAGGATAATTTTGGCTGTGGGCTTTTCATAGAGAGCTGTAACTATCTTGAGGAAGGTTCCTTCTAACCCTATTTTGCTGAGTGATTTCAGCATGAAAGGGTGTTGGATTTTGTCAAATGTCTTCTCTGCATCAACTGATATGATCATGTGGTTTTTGTCTTTCATGTTGTTGATGTGATGTATGATGTTGATTGATTTGAGTATGTTGAACCAACCTTGCATTCCTGGGATGAAACCTACTTGGTCATGATATATGATCTTTTCGATAAATTGCTGGATTCAGTTTGCCAAATTTTTGTTTAGAATCTTTGCCTCTATGTTCATTAGTGAGATTGGTCTGTAGTTTTCTTTCTTGGTGGTGTCTTTGCCTTCTTTGGGAATGAGTGTGATATTAGCCTCATAAAAGGAGTTCAGGAAGATTACTGTTTTTCAATGGTTTGGAAGTGCCTGTGGAAAAGTGGTAGTAAATCTTCTCGGAATGTTTGATAGAATTTACCTGTAAATCCATCTGGGCCTGGACTTTTATTCTTAGGGTGTTTCTTAATTACATCTTCAATTTCCTCTGAAGTGATTGGTCTGTTTAGGCTTTCTAGGTCTTCCTTTTCCAATCTCAGAAGAATGTATTTTTCCACGAATCTGTCAATTTCTACTGAGTTCTCTAGCCTAACTGAGTATAGTTGTTGATATTATGATTTGTTTTTGTTTTTGGTTTTGGTTTTTGGGCCACACCCGTTTGATGCTCAGGGGTTACTCCTGGCTATGCGCTCAGAAATCGCCCCTGACTTGGGGGAACCATATGGGACGCAGGGGATCGAACCACGGTCCGTCTTATGCTAGCGCTTGCAAGGCAGACAACTTACCTCTAGCACCACCTTCCAGGCCCCTATATTATGATCTTATGATATGTTGTATTTCTTGAGGTTCTGTTGTAGTCTCTCCCATTTCATTTGTGATCCTACTGATTTGGGTGTTTTCCCTCATTTTTTGGTGAGTTTTGCCAGTGGTTTGCCTATCTTGTTTATTGTTCAAGAAACCATCTCCTGGTCTATTGATTTTTTGTATTGTTTTCTTAGTTTCTATGTTGATTTCTGCTCTGGTTTTTATTATTTCTTGCCTTCTGGTTGTGGTTGGATTTCTTTGCTGCTGTTGTTCCAATTCCTTGAAGTGATCCTTTAAACTGTTGGTTTAGTCATTTTCCTGTTTCTTGACACAGGCCTGTATTGCTATGAGTTTCCCCCTAATTACTGCTTTTGCTGTGTTCCACAGATTTTGACAGGTTGTCTCTTCATTATCATTTGTCTCAAGGAATCTTTTTATTTTTTTCTTGATTTGCTCTTTGATCCAGCTGTTGTTGAGCAGCATGTTGTTTAATCTCCAGTTATTAGTTTTTCTCCATTGCTTCTTCTTGTAGTCAATTTTGACCTCTGTTGCATAGTGATCTGATAGGGTGCTTTTAATGATCTTACATTTGTGGTCTTATATATGTTAGATTTGTATTCTAGGACATGGTCTATTCTGGAGAAGGTTCCATATGGGCTTGAGAAGTATGTTTATTCTGTTTTCTGGGGATGTAGGGTCCTATATAAGTCTATTAGCCCTGGATCTTCTACTTTTTCATTTAGGGCTCTTATTTCTTTGCTATTTTTCTGTTTGGTGGATCTGTCCAGTGGTTATAGTGGAGTATTGAGATCTCCTATAATTATCACATTTCCCTTCATGTACTTCTCCAGGTTTGCGAGCAGTTGCCATACATATTTTACTGGCTCTACATTCGGTGCATAAATATTGACCAATATTTGTACTTCTTGATCTAGTGTTCCCCTGATCAGTAAGTAGTGTCCCTCTTTGTCCCTGATCACTTTTTTGAGGTTGAATAAATTTGGTCTGATATAAGAATGGCTGTCCCTGCTCTTTTTTTTCTATTAGCCTGAATAATTAATTTCCATCCTTTTATTCTGTCTGTGTCTGTTCTGTAGTTGCAGGTGTGTTTCTTGCAGGCAGCAGAAGTCCGGTTTCTGTTTTCTAACCCAGTTCTCTACTTTGTGTCTCTTAATGGGAGAGTTTAGTCCGTTAACATTTAGGGAGATTAGCGACAGAAAGGACTGTTGTACAGTTGTGTTGTGTAGGATGTTGGTTGTTACAATCGGGGGTTTGGAATGTGTAATTCGTCTCTGAGTAGGTCGTTTAGGATTGGTTTTGTTTGAGCAAATAATGCAAGTTCATTTTTGTTTGAAAATGTTTTTAGTTTGCCCTCCCATATGAATGAGAGTTTTGCTGATATTGGACCCTGGGTTGGAAGTTTCTCTCATTCAGTCATTTAAATGTAGTACCACTGTCTTCTTGCTTGATTTATTTCAAATGGGAGATCTGGTTTGATTCTTATGTTCCTTCCTTTGTATTTGAGGCTTTTTTTCCCTTATTGCTTTAAGGAGTATATCTTTCTCTTTGTTTTTTTTTGTTTGTTTGTTTTTGTTTTTGTTTTTCCATTTGGATTACTATATGTCTTGATGTTGGTTTATTAGGGTCTATTTTATTAGGGACTCTATTCACTTTCTGGATTTGCACTGAATCTTCTTTCCAGAGGTTGGGAAAGTTTTCTGTTATTATTTCTCTGACTACTTGTTCTTCCCTTTTCCCTATTTCCTCCCCTTCTGGTATACCCGCAATTCTTACGTTATTTCTTTTGTCCTTGTTCATTAAATACTGGACTTTTCCTTCCAGTGCTTTGCCTTTTATTTATTTGTTGATATCTTGGTCATTTTTTGTTTGCAGTTTTGCTTCAAGTTCCTCAATGTGCTTCTCCAACTCTGTGTTTCTGCTCGTAAGGCTTGTTACATTGTCTTTTAATTCCTTCAATTCCTTTTGTATGGAATCTCTCATGTTCTTTAACATTTCTTCTTTAATTTGGCTGATTTGTTCATCCATAGATTTCTTATACTCAGTGGCTAATGTTTATTTCAATTCCTTTATCAATTCTTGCATTTCTTTCCTCATGGCTACTTTTAGGTCTCCTTCCATGGATCTGTGCATTTTGGTGGACTTAGAAACTTGCTAGGGCTTTTCTCCATATCAGTTCTCCTTGATTTACCCATATTTCTTTGCATTTATTGGTATGGATTGGAGTGCAGTGCCTTCCAAATTCAGCCTGCTTTGGCCCTCTGTGGCTTGGGGATGGGTCCTCTCCCTGAGCGTGGTTTTAGAGGGGTCTGTTGGGTGAGCTCACTGAGGTTTGGCTCCTCCTGTGCTCTCTATGTGGCCTGATCAGTTGCTTTTCTCTTTTGTTGTCAGCTAGTGCAGTTCCTCTCCTGGCCACAATGGTGGAGGTCGCTGTTGAGCCTAGCTCCTTTGCCCCTCCTCCCCTACCTGGAAGTCAGCCCTGCGACTTCCTTCAGTGGGTCTGGTCAATTTCCCTTCTCCTTATTCCTGCCAGCTGGTACAGTTCACTTCTGGCCACAATGGTTGATGGCGCTGTTGAGCCTAGCTCTCTGTCCTCCCTCCCCTATCTGAGAGTCACTGGAGCTCTGTCCCCTCCGAGCCTCAGCAGAAGAAATTCCCATAGCCAAACCTACCCGGTAGCTGCCCTCAGCCCTTGGGGAGTCTCAGGTCCACTCCAAGGCTCAGGGGGTAGGCTGCTCTAGGTTACCCAAAGGTTCAGGTGGTAGTCCCAAGTTCACCCAGTCTATTGGTCCCAGCCCTTCCCACAGCGCAGAGTGGATCTGGCACAGGCATCTCTGAACAGCTATGTGCCAGGGAACTGCCCTCCCCTGTCTGAACTCGGTTTGGGTGTGGTGATCTCTGGGGACAGGTGCCTGAGGTGGTGGAACCGGGGGTCTCTGCATGCCCACGTGGAGCGGCCCCAGGGGAATGCACTCACCCTGGGGACAGGCACGGGTGGCGGACGCAGTGGTCTCTGCACGCCCAGGTGGAGCTGCCTCAGGGCACTGCACTCGCCCTGGGGACAGGCACGTGGAGTGGTGAACACGGGGGTCTCTGCACGCCCACATGGAGCAGCCCCAGGGGAATGTACTCACCCTGGGGACAGACTGTGTGGTGGCTGACTGCGGTCTCTGTGGACCCAGGTGGAGCATCCTCAAGTCACTGCACTCACCCTGGGCACAGGTGCAGTCGGCAGATGTAGGGGTCTCTGTGCACCCAGGTGGAGCTGCCTAAGGGCACTACACTCACCCTGGGGACAGGCACGCGGGGTGGTGGACGCAGGGGTCTCTGCCGAAACTGGTTCATTTTTAAATTATAATATCTAACTTCCTATACCTTTTGGACAACCTAAAGAACTATTGCTATTTAATACTTTATACTTCTGATTTTGAAGTCATTTGCAGTGATATTTATAATTATAATTATAAATTATATAATTAAAATTATTATTTTTAAACACCTTGATTACATACATGATTGTATTTGGGTTTCAGTAATAAAAGGAACACCACCCATCACCAGTGCAACATTCCCATCACGCATGTCCCAAATCTCTCTCCTCCCCACCCGACCCCGCCTATACTCTAAACAGGCTCTGCATATCCCTCATACATTCTCAATATTAGGACAGTTCAAAATGTAGTTATTTCTCTAACTAAACTCATCACTCTTTGTGGTGAAGCTCACCACAAAGGTGAGCTGGAACTTACAGCTCTTTTCTCTTTTGTGTCTGAAATTTATTATTGCAAGAATGTCTTTCATTTTTCTTAAAACCCATAGATGAGTGAGACCATTCTGCATTTTTCTCTCTCTCTCTGACTTATTTCACTCAGCATAATAGATTCTGTGTACATCCATGTATAGGAAAATTTCATGACTTCATATCTCCTGACAGCTGCATAATATTCCATTGTGTATATGTACCACAGTTTCTTAGGCCATTCGTCTGTTGAAGGGCATCTTGGTTGTTTCCAGAGTCTTGATATGGTAAATAGTGCTGCAATGAATATAGGTGTAAGGAAGGGATTTTTGTATTGTATTTTTGTGTTCTTAGGGTATATTCCTAGGAGTGGTATAGCTGGATCATATGGGAGCTCGATTTCCAGTTTTTGGAGGAATCTCCATATTGCTTTCCATAAAGGTTGAACTAGACGGCATTCCCACCAGCAGTGAATAAGGGTTCCTTTCTATCCACATCCCCGCCAGCACTGTTTGTTCTCATTCTTTGTGATGTGTGCCATTCTCTGTGGTGTGAGGTGGTATCTCATTGTTGTTTTGATTTGCATCTCCCTGATGATTAGTGATGTGGAACATTTTTTCATGTGTCTTTTGGCCATGTGTATTTCTTCTTTGTCAAAGTGTCTGTTCATTTCTTCTCCCCATTTTTCTATGGGATTAGATGTTTTTTCCTTGTAAATTTCTGTCAGTGCCTTGTATATTTTGGAGATTAGCCCCTTATCTGATGGGTATTGGGTGAATAGTTTCTCCCACTCAGTGGGTGGCTCTTGTATCCTGGGCACTATTTCCTTTGAGGGGCAGAAGCTTCTCAACTTAATATATTCCCATCTGTTAATATCTGCTTTCACTTGCTTGGAGAGTGCAGTTTCCTCCTTGAAGATGCCTGAAGTCTCAATGTCCTGGAGAGTTTTGCCTATGTGTTGTTCTATATATCTTATGGTTTGGGGTCTAATATCGAGGTCTTTATTCCATTTGGATTTAACTTCATACATGATGTTAGCTGGGGGTCTAAGTTTAATTTTTTGCAAGTGGCTAGCCAGTTGTGCCAACACCACTTGTTGAAGAGGCTTTCCTTGCTCCATTTAGGATTTCCTGCTCCTTTATCAAAAATTAGGTGATTGTATGTCTGGGGAACATTTTCTGAGTATTCAAGCCTATTCCACTGATCTGAGGGTCTGTCCTTATTCCAATACCATGCTGTTTTGATAACTATTGCTTTGTAGTAAAGTTTAAAGTTGGGGAAAGTAATTCCTCCCATATTCTTTTTCCTAATGATTGCTTTAGCTATTTGAGGGTGTTTATTGTTCCAAATGAATTTCAAAACTGCCTGATCCACTTCTTTGAAGAATGTCATGTGTATATTTAAAGGTATAGCGTTGAATCTGTATAATGCCTTGGGGAGTATTGCCATTTTGATGATGTTAATCCAGCCAATCCATGAACAGGGTATGTGTTTCCATTTCCGCATGTCCTCTCTTATTTCTTGGAGCAGAATTTTATAGTTTTCTTTGTATAGGTCTTTCACATTTTTAGTCAAGTTGATTCCAAGATATTTGAGTTTGTGTGGCACTATTGTGAATGGGGTTGTTTTCTTAATGTCCATTTCTTCCTTATTACTATTGGTGTATAGAAAGGCCATTGATTTTTGTGTGTTAATTTTGTAGCCTGCCACCTTGCTATATGAGTCTATTGTTTCTAGAAGCTTTTTGGTAGAGTCTTTGGGGTTTTCTTAGTAGAGCATCATGTCATCTGCAAACAGTGAGAGCTTGACTTCTTCCTTTCCTATCTGGATTCCCTTGATATCTTTTTCTTGCCTAATCGCTATAGCAAGTACTTCCAGTGCTATGTTGAATAGGAGTGGTGAGAGAGGACAGCCTTGTCTTGTGCCAGAATTTAGAGGGAAGGCTTTTAGTTTTTCTCCATTGAGGATAATATTTGCCACTGGCTTGTGGTAGATGGCCTTAACTATATTGAGAAAGGTTCCTTCCATTCCCATCTTGCTGAGAGTTTTGATCAAGAATGGGTGTTGGACCTTGTCAAATGCTTTCTCTGCATCTATTAATATGATCATGTGATTTTTATTTTTCTTGTTGTTGATGTTGTGTATTATGTTGATAGACTTAGACTTACGGATGTTAAACCATCCTTGCATTCCTGGGATGAAACCTACTTGATCGTAGTGGATGATCTTCTTAATGAGGTATTGAATCCTATTTGCCAGGATTTTGTTGAGGATCTTTGCATCTGCATTCATCAGCGATATTGATCTGTAATTTTCTTTTTTCGTAGCATCTCTGTCTGGTTTAGGTATCAGGATGATGTTGGCTTCATAAAAGCTATTTGGGAGTGTTTTCGTTTGTTCAATTTCATGAAAGAGTCTTGCCAGGATTGGTAGTAGTTCCTCTTGGAAAGTTTGATAGAATTCATTAGTGAATCCATCTGGGCCTGGGCTTTTGTTTTTCGGCAGAATTTTGATTACCATTTTTATTTCATCAATGGTGATGGGGGTGTTTAGATATGCTACATCCAATTCCTTCAACCATGGAAGATTATAAGAGTCCAAGAATTTATCCATTTCTTCCAGGTTCTCATTTTTAGTGGCGTAGAGTTTTTCAAAGTAGTTTCTGATTACCCTTTGAATCTCTGCCATATCAGTAGTGATCTCTCCTTTTTCATTCCTAATATGAGTTATCAAGTTTCTATCTCTCTCTTTCTTTGTTAGGTTTGCCAGTGGTCTATCAATCTTGTTTATTTTGTCAAAGAACCAACTTCTGCTCTCGTTGATCTTTCGGATTGTTTTTTGAGTTTCCACTTCGTTGATTTCTGCTCTCAGCTTTGTTATTTTCTTCTGTCTTCCTATTTTTGGGTCCTTTTGTAGAGTACTTTCTGGTTCTATTAGCTGTGTCATTAAGCTACTCAGGTAAGCTCCTTCTTCCTTCCTAATGTGTGCTTGCAAAGCTATAAATTTTCCTCTCAGTACTGCTTTTGCTGTGTCCCATAAGTTCTGATAGTTTGTGTCTTTATTGTCATTTGTTTCCAGCAACCTTTTGATTTCCTCCTTGATATCATCTCGGACCCACTGGTTATTGAGTATGAGGCTGTTTAACTTCCAGGTGTTAAAGTTTTTCTTCTGAGTCCCTTTGGAGTTCACAAATAATTTCAGAGCCTTGTGGTCAGCGAAGGTAGTCTGCAAAATTTCTATCCTCTTGATCTTATGGAGGTATGTTTTATGTGCCAGCATGTAGTCTATCCTGGAGAATGTCCCATGTACATTGGAGAAGAATGTGTATCCAGGTTTCTGGGGATGGAGTGTCCTATATATATTCACTAGGCCTCTTTCTTTCATTTCTCTCCTCAGGTCTAGTATATTCTTGTTGGGTTTCAGTCTGGTTGACCTATCCAGTGTTGACAAAGCAGTGTTGAGGTCCCCCACAATTATTGTGTTGTTATTGATATTGTTTTTCAGATTTGTCAATAGCTGTTTTAAATATTTTGCTGGCCCCTCATTTGGTACATATATGTTTAGGAGAGTTATTTCTTCCTGCTCTACATACCCCTTGATTAATATAAAATGTCCATCTTTGTCCCTTACAACCTTCCTGAGTATAAAGTTTGCATTATCTGATATTAGTATGGCCACTCCAGCGTTTTTATGGGTGTTGTTTGCTTGGATAATTTTTCTCCAGCCTTTTATTTTGAGTCTATGTTTGTTCTGACTATTCAGGTGCGTTTCTTGTAGGCAGCAGAAGGTTGGATTGAGTTTTTTGATCCATTTAGCCACTCTGTGTCTCTTAACTGGTGCATTTAGTCCATTGACGTTGAGAGAAAGAATTGTCCTGGGATTTAATGCCATCTTTATATCGAAATTTGGTGAGTCTTTTGGTTAGTCTTGTTTTAAATTAGGTCTTTCAGTTTTTCTCTTAAGACTGGTTTTGAGTCTATAAAGTTTCTGAGCTGTTTTTTGTTTGTGAAACCATGTATTCTTCCGTCAAACCGGAAAGTGAGTTTTGCTGGGTACAGTATTCTAGGTGAAGCATTCATTTCATTCAGTCTTGTCATAATATCCCACCACTGTTTTCTGGCATTGAGTGTTTCTGGTGACAGGTCTGCTGTAAATCTCAAGGATGCTTGCTTGAATGTAATTTCCCCTTTTGATCTTGCTGTTTTCAGAATTCTGTCTCTATCTGTGGGATTTGTCATTGTGACTAGGATGTGTCTTGGGGTGGTTTTTCTTGGGTCTCTTTTGGTTGGTACTCTTTGAGCATGCAGGATTTGATCACATATATTCTTTAGCTCTGGAAGTTTCTCTTTAATGATGTTCTTGACCGTTGATTCTTCCTGGAAATTTTCTTCCTGGGTCTCTGGGACTCCAATGATTCTTAAGTTATTTCTGTTGATCTTATCATAGACTTCTATTTTCATCTGTTCCCATTCTTTGACTAATTTTTTCATTGTCTGTTCATTTGCTTTAAGTTTTTTTCCCAATCTCTCCTGCTGTATGGAATTGTTATGTATCTCATCTTCCACAGCACCAAGTCTATTCTCAGCTTCTGATACCCTGTCCCAGAGCTTATCCATTTTGTCATTCACTTCGTTTACTGATTTTTTCAGGCCTGTTAGTTGACATGTTATTTCAGTTTGGAATTTTGTGATTTCTTTCTTCATATTTTCTTGATTCTTATTAGTGTTCTGTTCCACTCTATCCATGGTTTCTTTGAGTTCTTTGAGTATCTTCCATATTGCTACTCTAATGTCCTTGTCTGAGAGGTTGATTAGTTGGCTGGTCATTAATTGGTCATCAGAATTGTCATCTTCATTCTCTATATCTGATGCTGGCCTGCGTTGTTTCCCCATTGTCACACTTGTATTGTGGGTTTTTCTATGTGTTGTGGTGGTATTCATTGGTTGTATGATGCAGGCAGCACACTTCTCTGGCTCCGCCCTTTCTGGATGGGCCGACTTGCCTCCAAGGTAGGGGAGTCCTCCGTGGATGAAGCCTCACACTGGATCAAATCTTAGGCCCAAGCATGCAGCAGAGAAGACAGTCTGGAGAGAAATTCTTGCTTCTGTGATCCAACACAGTTCTTAGTGTGGTTTTTTTTTTTCTTCTTGTGATGGTGTTCTTTTTTAAGAAAGAGTGCATGACTGCGTAGCGAAGTGGAGCTAAGTGCCTTCTGGAGCCTCTTTTCAGCCCACTCTCAAGAGGTTCACGCAACAGGATAGTAGAGAGACACACACAGGCAGCACTTACAGTTTTTCACAGTCGGGCCCCACTGGACAGGCGTAGTTTTCACTCGCTCGCTGGGCAGCTTCAGAATGCTGTATTTTTGGGGTTCGTTTCCCAGGACTCTGAGGAGAACTTCAAGAATTCAGAAAAGACAGGACAGGGCTCCCTTCAGGTCCTCTGTTTCCTCAGAAGAAGCACAGCCGGGTGGATACTCTGCAGGTAGAGCAATCAGCACTCTGCCTGGAAACCCCCACATCCAGCCATTTCTTACTCTCTTGCTGGGTAGCTTCAGTTTTTTTGGGGTTCGCTTCCCAGGGCTCTGAGGTGAGCTTCCAGAGTTCAGGAAAGACAGAGAAGAGTAGGACAGGGCTCCCTTCATGTCCTCAGTTTCCTCAGAAGGAGCACAGCCGGGTGGAGACTCTGCAGGTAGAGCAATCAGCACTCTGCCTGGAAACCCCCACATCCAGCCATTTCTTACTCACTGACTGGCTCGCTGGGTAGCTTCCGAATTAAAATTATAATTAATTATGATTAATCACTGTATTCAAGCGAAAAATAATGGGAATGTGACTTACTATGTTATATCAGTAGTATAATAGAAAGGTAAAAGTAATACTGGATAATCAATTTTTCCGACAGAATTAACAGGTCTTGAGATAGATTTTTAAATTTCAACATACACTCTTCTAAATGATAGTCATGGCTCAGACATTGTGCTGGAGTTTGTGTAACTCAAATGTGAAACAATCCTTGTCTTCAAGAAGTAGATATTGCTAGAGACAGGGGTACATATTTTATGTCTCAGTCAGAAATTTTTAAATTAGAGGAATTATTGATAAATGTTAAATCTATTTTGAGGAAATCAGAGAAAGTACTCTGGAGAAAATGAGACACAAAATATTTTTAGCACAACAAAAAGAATTAAGAAACAAATGGGGATTGAGTATACAATTAAAAAAAGTAAGTTTTAGGGAAATTAGGAAAAAGTAATAATGCTCTGAAACTTTAAATATTTTAGTCTTAAAGTAATGATGGGAGATAAAATTAAAGATATGCACGGGCTAGCAAAGACCAGAAAATGAGAAGACATTGAATGTAGTCTGTACTGTGAAAAAGCCTGTCTATTAGACTGTCAACATGCATTGAATCATACAAAGAAAAATGTAGGAATGACACAGTCAAAACTGTTGTCATTATATTATTATGTTTTTTGGTTTATACTCTGTAAGTTGTCAAGGCTTAATTCTGCTCTATGCTCTGGAATCACTCCTGGTTGTACTTGGGAGACCATATGTATTGGTAGTTGGGGTCAAATTAGGGTTAGTTGAAAGCAAGGCAAACCCTTAACCTCTGTATCATCTGTTTAATCTTTCAAAGTTAAAAATCTTATAAATTAGAAACCCCAGATAATTAGATCAAAACTAAAGCAAAGAGACTAGCCAGTAGGCATTTTAAGTACACTGAGAAAAGAAAATGTTGATGAAAGTTATGTAGCATTGAAGTCTTATCCTATATTTCTACATGCAAGTTTTATGATGCTTGATGATTTAGTCTCATTACTGACACTTAATACTTCTCATTTTTCACCTTAGTAAGCTAAATATTGTAAGCAATACATATGTCTAATAGAATTAGTGTTGTTCCTACATCTTTGTAAATTGCTAGCAACCATACAATCCTAATCCAGAATACTATAACCAACAATGATATCTCTAAGATAACTCATTTCATTTAGTTCTCCCTACATGAAATACTAAAGAGCTGACACCAGGACACCAAAAAAGAATAAAGAAAAAAAACTCACTAATATATATATTTGTGTGTATAGTCCTTAGGAAATTTCACAATGGCCTTTTATGAATATAGAAAATATTTTAAGCCAATCAAAACTAAAAACATTAATTTTAAAATTTACATGGAACTACAAAATAGTTGCAGAAATAAATCATAAGCAAAAAAGAACACACTTTTCCATCAGATTTCCAGATTTCAAATTTGATTAAAAAGCTATAGTGTTCAATATAAAAATAGTCATGGAAACATAAATAGAGATAAATGATTTAGGATCTAAAGCTCAAAAATAAACCCAGGTATAGTAGACATTAATCTTCATCAATTTTCCAAAAACACACACAATGAGGAAAGGGTAGTTTATTCAAGAAATAAAATTAAATAAACCAGATATATACTAAAAGAAAAATGTAAATGGTCTATCAACTTATTTATACACAGCAATTAACTCAAAATTCATTTAAAAATTAACTTAAGACCTGAAACTGTAAAAGTCCTTGAAGAAAACAAAGGAAGACTTTAAGACATTGCATTTGGCAACCATATCTTGTATATAATACCAATATCACAATCAACACGAGCAAAATTAGGCCACTGGGACTACAACAAAACGAAAAGCTTCTGCTCAGTAATGCAAACAATCAGCAGAGTTACAAAAGCAGCCCCTGGGAGAAAGTATGCAAATCACATAACTGATTGATAATTAAAACATGTAAGGAACTTCTATAAGTTAACACTAAAAAATACTCAGCAAATAACCTAATTAAAAATAGACAAAGGAATTAAATTGACATTTCTGTTAAGACATGCAACAGATTGCCAATAGTTATATGAATAACTAAACAAAACAATGATCATAAAAATATAAATTAAAATAAAATAAAATAATTATTTTAGGAGTGAAGAGGTAATACAGAGCTTAAAGTAGTTGTTCTTTATAAGATCAGATCTAGTTCAATCTCCACCATTACACAAGGTCCCCTGAGTACTGAGCCACACATAAGCACTGAGCACTATTGGGTGTGAACCAAACCTTTTTCCCAGATACATATAAATAGCATTTCAAACCAGTAATATGATTTGTCAAGAAAATAAAATATAACAAAGACTGTTGAATAAATGGAGAAATTGGAACCCACGTGCATGAGTGGAAATTTAAGTTAATGACAGTCATTATTAAAAAGTATAATGTTTTCTTAAAAAAAATTGAAATCTGTCCCATTTTGTGTATGCACCCCCAAAATATAATGTCAGGACATAAAAAATATAAATGCTATGCTTATTGCAGTATTTTCATACTACTCAAGTTATAGAAAAAACATAAATTCTCATAAATAAATGAATGTATAAACAAAGTGTGTGACAAAAGCACTGGCCTTTCAAGCAGCTAGCTAGGGTTTGAATCCCTGGCACTTTTTATGATAACCCTAGCCTCACCACGAGTGATCTTTGAGTGATATTAGAGTGTGCTGTAAGCCCTGAGCACTGCTGGATGTGGCCCTAAAGCAAGACAAAAAATAATGTATACATATAGTGAAATATTATTGTCTTAATAAGGATATTTTGCTATTTATGATTGAATCTGGACAATATCTTGCTAGATATGTTAGTCATAGAGTGCTGCATGATTTCATGTGCAATGCTAAACAGACAGAAGCTGAGAGTAGAAAAGATGTGTCTTTTACAGACTGAAAAGAAGGAGAAATGGGGCATTATCTAACAAAGTATCCATGAAAAACAATATGTCGTTTTGTAAATTTAAAGTGTTCTTAATAGCATTGGCTTTATGTTAAACATTTTTGTTCGTTACTTTTTGTTTTGTGGCCCTATGAGAAGCAGTATACTATACTGTGAACTTAAAGTGAATTTAATGGGTTTGACTTAATGTTAAGCATTTATTATTTGTTTGTTTTGATTTGGGGGCCACAGAGGGCAGTGCTCAACAATCATTGCTGGGGGTGCTGTGGGGACAAATGTAGTGCCAAGGATAGATTCAGGTTGGCTACATGTAAGGCAAGCATTTTAACCACTGTACTATCTCTCCAACCCCGTCATGATAAGTATTCCTAACATACATACATCCACAAAGGTTACATGAGACATTTGTTGGTGATGAATTTGTCTACTATATTTATTGTAGTGAAAGTTTCAAAAATGTATTCAAGTTTTAGTATCATAACAATCATACTACATAAAGCTTATTAAAAAAAGGAATACACATGGATGGACATGGAAACTATTATGCTGAGTGAAATAAGTTAGAGAGACACACAGAATAGTCTCACTCATCTGTAGGATTAAAGAAAAATAAAAGACAGCATTGTAATAATACCCAGAGACAATAGAGATGAGGGCTGAAAGGACAGGCTGAAGATGTGAAGCTTACCACAAAGTGTGGTGAATTCAATTAGAGAAATAACTACATTAACAACTATCCTGACAATGGTAGTGAGTGAGAGAAGTACAACGCTGTCTCAAAGACAGGTAGAGGGTGGGGGAGGAGGGAGATGGTGGCATTGGTGATGGGAAGGTTTCACTGATGAAGAGGGATGTCCTTTTTTATAACTGAAACCCAATTACAAACACATTTTTAATTATCCTGCTTAAAGATATTTTTTATAAAAAAGATATATAAAGAAACTATAGATATTTACCTGGCAGGGGAGATACCATGATCACGAAAGTGGTTTCCCGAGGGCGAGGCTCACCCATTGCACTCCAGGTGTGCTGACCCCTGCGATTTCCCCAAATGTGGGAAACTCAACTGCATAACTTGTGGTAGTGGGAAAAAAAAAAAAAAGAAACTATAGAAGATATAGAACATAGCTACTACCTAGATTGGAGTATTATTACCATGAAAGAATGTTTTCCTATATAAATACTCATTAAATTGCACACGAAAGAATGTTTTTTGTTTATTTTTTGGGTCACATCCGCAGCGCTCAGGGGTTACTCCTGGCTAAATTCTCAGAAATCGCTCCTGGCAGGCTTGGGGGATCCTATGGGGATGCCGGGATTTGAACCACCGTCCTTCTGCATGCAAGGCAGATGCTCTACCTCCATGCTATCTCTCCAGCCCTAAATTGCACAAATGTAATGTTCAGTTTAAATGTGTGCAGTTCTTTGTATATCAATTATACCTCAACAATTTAGTTTTAGTGTTATATAATGAATTTTTGGCAAAAAAAATTGAATGGAAAATAATTTCAATGCAGCAAAATCTCTTTAGACAACTACACGGCCTGCTTTACATTTACAAAAGAGTATTGATCCTTACAATGTTAGTAAACATTACAGATTTAAAGAAAAATGTCTCTTTTGGGAGGAGTTTTTTTTTTTTAATTTTTATTTTTTCCCCTCTAGACTACCCTTAGCTGTGTTCAGCTAATCATTCTTGGCTCTGGCTTGAGAGATAACTCCTGACTGCTTTGGAGACCATATTTGCATTGCAAGGGATCAAAGCTATGCTAAGGAGCAGGAAGACAAGCCAATCAACTATGTACTATTTCTCTGGCACTAATAATATATGATCTTGTAAAGATATTTTTATTTATTAAATTGCTATCATGAAAATAAATGTTTTTAAATTAGATATTGTATCTAATACATTTCTCTTATTTTGAGTTAACAATACAGCCATACTTTATAACATGTGTTAAAATTCAAAAAAGAACCTAACTAATTCAAATTC
>NC_064861.1:54095469-54214062 GCF_024139225.1 Suncus etruscus
CCAGAGCTATGTTTGGTCATTGCTGCCACAAAGGTCCAACTCTCGCTCTCAAGTTCTTAAACCTGATTACTGTTAGATTCATCTCTGGGTCTCTTGCCTCTAGAATAAGTTGCTTCCTAAAGTCGTTGCCTCTATAAAGTATACTTTTGAATTGGTTAATGCACAATCATTTCTATGAGCTGAAATCTTTGTTGAGTGTCAATAATCTAATCTTTTATTCTGATCAGTCTCTAAGTGATGCAAAGACAGGTAGGTGTTCATACCTGTGCTGTTTCAGGTATTATCATGTATCTTCCATACTCACTGCAAATATATTCAATGAACACTACTTGTCTATGACCCTTTAGTTTTGGTGGTGTCAAGCCCAATGCCAAGAACTCATATTCTTCTGCATTGATTGAATATCAGCTCAAGCTTCTTGAAAGATAGGTACAGTAGAATGTTAAAAAGGAAAACATTAAATGAACATATAACACCTGCCAGGAAATTGTGAGTCCTTAAAAACTCTAAGAACTGTTTAAAAACTGCTGAATAATTATTTGCCAGAATACCCATTTATAAAATGACCTCCAGAATAACTAGCTGTTTTGCCTTCAAACTGCACATACTTTGTGACGGTAGATATAGAGATCAGGATTGTTGTTGCATTAATCCGGTACAGGGGCATAAGTAAAAATAAAATATGAGTTGTGGATATCTGATGCAAAAGTTAGAAAGAAGCTTTTATTTAAGTTAGATAGCAAAAGCAAATTTTCATGGCTGTTTTTATGCCTCCAAATAATCACGCTGCTCTCACTATTAGCTAATTTTATGAATTATGAATTATGAAGTCTTCAGTATTAAAACTCAGCAACATGATAATAATCTCTTCTAAGAACCTATTTCAATATTGTATCTCCCGTTGCTTGAGTGTCTGCTTCTTGCTAGATCTATGTTAAACATTTTATAAACATCTAGCTTTGAAGAAAGAAAAAGCGAGAGTTTATTTTTAAGCTCTTAGGAATCGGGCAAAGTTTACATGATTAGTTGATGGCACTAGGAATTGTTTAGTGAACTAGAATGAGGAAGAACTTTAGGGGTAAACTATCCCCCTCTTATCTGATCAGAGCAGTACTCAACTACCAGAAACAAAACAGCAGGGGGGGAATCACTGTTGTTTTGTGAAATAATTTTATTCTCACTAATATTATTATAAAGTTTCAAGAATAAGTATGATATGACAATGAAATTTTACTGGCTCTGTGAAATTACCTGAATTTTTTAAAGATAATACAGCAGGTAAATACAACAATGCTTACTTTTCTATGTGGTGTGAGAAGAAAAAATTAATTCTAAACACAAAGGTCTTTAGAGCTCTCAATATTGCATTGGAAAGCCTAAATTAAAAGTCCCAAAATAATAATATAATTTATATGTCCCAACAATAATAGTATAAGTCCCAACAATAATAGTATAACCTGTATGGGAAGCATGATAAATATATTTATAAAGTATTCATTTAGTTTTAATTCAATCAGGTAATTCCTATTTTTTCTAAATATAAACATTTCTGACGAACTGGATCAAAATTGTATTATTAAATTTTCTATCTTTAAAGAATGTTGCTTTTTTAAAACAATTCAAGATTACTTTTTTCCTGAGAGAAAAACTCCTCAACCAGATGGTTGATCTTAATTAATTCTTATCGTAGAGACATCTTTGTCATAAAATATTTTTCACAGATGAACAGGATTACATAAGTCCCTTTGTTTACTGAGTTACTAAAAGAATGACTTTTCATGAGGGAAGCAGTCACTGTAATTTTGTCTTTTATTTCTCCAACTTCCTTGGCACTTAAAAGCAATTATAACATTTAGGCTATTGAGTCGTCAGTGAAGCAAGAGACATATTTGTTTTAAATGCTTATGTTTTCAAAAAAATATTTTTTCAGGATTTTTATGTACTGCAGTGTTTAATTTCAAAATAAATATTGGAAAGACCGCATTTGTCAGTAGGCGCACCATCTGCAAACTTAACATTTCACTCACCACCAAGGCATCCAGAGGATGTTTCTTGTTTCCCTCCTACCTCTAAAAAATAGCAAGCAAAATACACCATCATATACTTAGACATAAGGACCAAGCATGTCCCAGTAAATCTTTAGACACTGATTTTAGTATCAACATGGTGAGATAGAACAATTAGTTCAAATTGACCCTTGTTGATTTAATTTTTGATCATTCTATTTGTATTTGTGTTGTAACAGGTAATAGGAAGTAAATTTGTGCCTGCAAAATGGCAGACTAGGGTGGTGACCGAGAAATTGGAGATACTTGTGAAGAGAAGGTCATGCTGGTGGTGAGATTTGTGTTTGCACATTTAATGCCAAAAATGACTATATTACAAACAATTAGGTAAGTCAAGGTCAATTATAACAATTTTTTTGAAAAATATAAATATGCAGAGAAAATTTAGCCATAAGTAAACAAAATAATTTTCAGGGACAGATAAATATTAAATGATTAAAATATTTTAATTAGGTTTTGTCTTAGGAGGAAAATACATTTAAGTAGTATATTTGGGGGAGAACTTTGAGGAAATAGATTATGACACAAACCATACACACATACACAAAGAAACACATACACCGCCCCACCCCACAAATACAGGGAATTTAAGACAGAATTCTATCTCCAGAAAGAAATATTTTCTATAGAGTGACTAGATAGAGGTAACCCAGGGGTCAAAGATTCATGTCTTTCATTGCAAGTTCAATTTGCAACTCCTCATGGCTCCATGACCCCCAGCACAGCCCAAGAACTGCCTTACCAGGCCCTACAATTGAAATCTAGAGGGTTGGGAATGGTCCCCTTAGAGCACTGGGAGTCCCTCCCCAAAAATTAAGTGCCACAGAAAATTTATAATATGAAAAAAACTGAAGTTTGCATTATTAGATATTAATAATTTTCAGAACAGTTCTTCAATGCAAGTGAAATAATACCCTTTTATTAGTATATGATAAAATCACAGTTCAAACCCAGATAATCTAAGGTTAGGAGTCAAATTTACACTCTATATGGACATTCTTCTCTGGTTTAAAATATATTTTCAGAAGGTTTCTGTTTTCCTTCTGAATTGACAGAGCATTCTTAAAGATATATATTCAAATTCTTTGAATAACATTTTAGTAATGTGTGTGAACGTATGTATGTTTACACATGTCTATTTTCCTCGTGTTTTATTTCATTTCTACTTTCCTTCTTCCAGTCTAATCTGATTTCATGTGCTAATTGTGCCTATTTTGCTTTATAATCATTGATATATATATATATATATATAGAGAGAGAGAGAGAGAGAGAGATAGAGTTAAGTACAATGATTTATTTATCTACATTTATTTCATTGCCCTAGCATTACTGATGCTAGTGAATACCTATTATATAACCTCATGTTAATATATGAGTAATATTAGTGGGAGAAGTTTGGCTTTCAATCATTCCTAGTGGTGCTCAGATATTACTCCTGAATGCGCTGAGGTATCACTACTGGTAGAGCTGGTTGGAGGTTATATCATATGCTGCCAGGGACCCGAGAATTAATTGGGTCTTGTTTGTTTTCTGGTGGGGTTCTCATTCTGCTGTGCTCTGGGTAGACTGCATACAAGGGAAATGCTCTGCCCACCCTAGTATAGCTGCAGCCTATGAATTGGGTTTGGCCACATGAAGATGACTGCTTTAATCTCTGTAATATCACTCTTACCCCAGAAGGGAAAAATTGGATGCTGGGGTGATAGGGATAATAAACTAGTATGCTTCAAATAATGTCCTTTGAATATTATGATTTTATTTGGAGCATAACATCTTAGTATCTTTGCTTATCCAAAGCACCTGTGAGGTTAAATATAATTGGTTAGTGCCTCTATAAAACAGATCAATCATCAGGCATGTAAAAGGTTGTATTATTGGTTCTTCAATGCTAAGTTAAACCATTTTGATGATAACTTATCACATAATAAAACACTAGTGTTTTCTTAAACACTAGTTTAAGTATTTAAGTTTGGAGTTTTTAAATGGTTACTTTTAAAGAATCAACTTCAAAGATCTTGTTTGCTTGTTTTTTTTTTTCTGGGCCACACCCAGTGGTGTTCAGGGATTACTCCTGTCTCTGCAGTCAGAAATTGCTCATGGCTCTCGAGACCATCTGGGATGCTGGGGATTGGAGCCATGTCCTTAGTGGGTCAGCTGCATGCAAGGCTAATGTCCTACCACTGTGCCACAACTCTGGTCCCAACTTCAAAGAATTAATGTTAATGACACATATTAATTAATCTTTTATTTAATATTAATATAAGCGAGTTATGTATGTGAACAAATTTATTGAGCATATCCTCCACCTAAACCGTGAATTAAGCATTTTAAAAATGTATTTGCTTATATTTGACTTTGGGCCAAATCCACCTATTCTCAGGGATTATCCTTGCTCTGTGTCAGGGATCACTCCCATGGGTTCAGAGGACCATATGAGATACCAGGAATCAAATCTAGGTCGGTCACATAGAAATTGAGTGCTTTACCAACTATACTATCTCTCTGTCTCCAGACATTCTCCCTAATAAAATTAATAGAAACTTGAAGATTTTACTAGGATATCACTGGGTAGTGATTAATACTTTATGTCAAATTATTTGATACCAAAGACTGCATTGTGTTATCTGATTTCATTATTGTATTTTTGTTTTCAAGTTACAGTTGGCAGTACATGAGGTAGTCTCAGTTCAGTGCTCATGACTGCTACCTGCAGTCCATGTAGTGCCAGAGTTAGAATCTGGCTCAGCCCTCTGAACCATGACCACAACCTTAATATTTCATTCTTATTAATAATATTTCCAGGATAAGGCAGAGGTCAAAATGATTTTAAAATACATCCACAAATCAGTTAATTGAATAAAAACTATCTCAGGTAGATGTGCTTTAAGCAAAGTTATAAACATAGGGCATGATATTTTTTAAGGATTATAGCAGAAACAGTATATTATAAAGATACAGATCACATACTCTTTGATAATATAGAGCTTTGTTTAAACATAATAAAACCTTCAGGGCCCGGAGAGATAGCACAGCGGCGTTTGCCTTGCAAGCAGCTGATCCAGCACCAAAGGTGGTTGGTTCGAATCCCGGTGTCCCATATGGTCCCCTGTGCCTGGCAGGAGCTGTTTCTGAGCAGACAGTCAGGAGTAACCCCTGAGCAACGTCGGGTGTGGACCAAAACCAAAATAAATAAATAAATAAATAAATAAATAAATAAATAAAATAAAACCTTCATACAAAATCAGATAATTGATTTCTGGTTTTTCTTTATAATTTGTGTTAATAAAGCAACAGTTAAAACTGTACCACATTGAGGTCAGAGCAATAGTCTGGGAGGTGGGCACTTGATTTGTACATGGCTAATCCAGGCTCACTTCTTATGACCCAATATGATTCTTCTGGGCTGTACCAGGAGTGACCCCTGAGCACAGTCAAGAGTAAGCCCTGACTAAAAAACAACAACAACAACAACAACAACAAAAGTCAAAATAAAAAAATTGTACCATGCTTAAAAAAAAGTACAGGTATCTATATATTTTAAAGTTTTAATGAGTATTTTATTCTACTTTATTTTGAACTTGAATTTTATTTGGTTATTATTTATTTATTTATTTATTTATTTATTTATTTTGGGTTTTGGGGCCACAACCTGTGGCAGCTCTCAGGAGTTACTCCTGGCTCTACCTGCAGAAATTGCTCCTGGGTTGGGAGACCATATGGGATAAAAGGGATCGAACCCACATCTGTCCTGGGTCATTCACGTGCAAGGCAAACACCCTACTATTGTGCTACTACTCAGGCTCAATAATGAGTATTTTAAAAGATTCTCATTTTTTTGTGTGCTCATAATCTTCTAAAATGAGTGTGAGTATAAGAGACAATTTACTAGAGCTCAGAAAACAGACCATGATATGAAATAACTACACTAACAACTACCATGACAATGATAGAAAGAGAAATACAATGCCTATCTCAAAGGACATAGTAAAAGAGGGAAATGGGGGCACATTGGTGGTGGGAAAGTTGCACTGATGAAGAGGGGTGTGCATTTTATGGCTGAAATCCAATTACTAACATGTTTGTAACCAGGGTGCTTAAAAATTAATTAAAAAAATCAAAAAAGAAAACACAATGGTTTTAATTTTACTTTATTGAAGAAGTCACAGCTTTGCGAAGCCATAAACTATTTTGACAAGTATTACTGAGATAAAATGTCACATCACTTCACTCATTTCTTTGATGGAAATAAATACTTGGATGATCAATTATAGCTTTCTTATGTGAGTTATTTAGGCAAATGACTGCATCAATGAAGATCTTTCTGTTCTGAGTACCTTGTATAGTAAGGAAATCTATGGAAGTTTCTGTAATGGATTAGAGTTAAATTTAACTTGGGTTAATACATCAAATATAGAAGTCTTTCTTTATCGACACCTGATAAAATAGCTAAGCTTGAACTTTCTCTGCTGACCTAAATGCAGAAAAAGCACAAAATGTAAAAAGAGGAGTGTGAGACTCATAGAAAGGCATTGTAGGGGAGAATTATACAAAAACTACAGTCTTCTGCTGAGAAGCATTTTTATAGAGATCTCTGCTAAGATGGGAAACCCCAAAAGATTGCGGTGGCCTTTCTGAGGTGATAAAAAATATTTCAGTGAGCTAAAAGATTTAAAATCAAGAACAAAGGAAAGACAGCTAGGCAAAGGAAAAGTTTAGAAATATGCCTTGAGGTCTCCTTGATCCTCTTGCTGAATCAAGCATATGTTGGAAAAATTTCCCTAAAGACAGACAAAAACCAAACCAGCAGCCCATCAGTTGCTTGCAGATCTCTCACAGGGAGTCAGTCATTGAAATGTTCTTGCTGGTGAAGCAGGACATTTGGAGATGTGCCCGAGAGCCACGCCTCAATGACAGAACTCAAGTTGCACTAGAAAAAAAGAGACTGTAGGCCAATGATTTCCAAAGTGGGAAATATTTCCTAAAGACACTGGAAACTCCGGGGGTTGAGGGGGGGAGGGTGGTGGCCTTGGACGCCATTTTAGGAGGCTGCTTTCTATTGCTCCTTTAAAGATGTTCAGTTTCCAGGAGGCATTTCATGATTTTTCCCTGAAAAGAGACTGGTAGTCCAAATAAGCATAGAAAGCTCTGCTGTAGGAATTATTGTGCTAAACCAGGGGATCAGGGTACATGACATACATGCACAAGGATCAGGATTTGATTCCTGGTCCCACTGTGGAGGTGAGGAAGACGTGTATATCTAACCCATATAACAAACAACACTGTAAGCATAAGATAAAACTGCAATGACCAAACTTAAAAAATGCTCTTGTTAAAGAGACAGGCTGGGTGGTGGGAGGGAACTTGGGAACATTGGTGGATGGAAGTTGACTCTGGTGGAGGGATTGATGCCTGCACATTGTGTGCCTGAAAATCTGTTCTGAATAACTTTGTAAGTCACTGTGTGTTAATTTAAAATAATTTAAAGATAATTGGCCTATTTAAAGCAAAAAAAAAAAAAAAGACACTATGAGAATCCTAACAACTATAGAAGTAAAACATTTAAAAAAACTATAAAAGCAACAAGGCAGATGAGGAAAAGCAAGGTATGTATTGTTGAAAATTTATTTATTAAAAGTAGCATAGTATTTGAATATAAACCTTGCAAGATTATAACAGAATATTACAACAATCTAAAATATAAAAAATGAAGAAATGCTAATGACAAATAATGGGTACAAATATATATGTATTTTATATATACTCCAATTAAACATAAGAAACAGTAGGCAGTTAGGTTATAAAAAATAAACTATATGCTTTATATAAGAACTCATTTTAAATAGCAGGATACAGATGGCTTAAAAGTAAAAGTTTTTAAAAAGCAAACCAGACAAACACAAATTAAAGGAAGTTGGAATAGTTCCTTTAATATAAAAAGTAGACACCATAAAAGAGGAATATTTGCAGAAATAAAAAATTACAATTTATAGTACTAGAGGTCAATTCATAAATGTGTAATAAAGAGGTATATGCAACCTAAATGTGGATACATCTAATAATAGAAGTTCAAAATGCATAGAGTACATATTGATAAAAACAAAAAGAAAAAATAGTCAACTCTACATATAGTGTATATTTTATATACCATCTTGGAAATTGATTTAAAAATAGGGCATGAATATAGAACAAATACCATAAAACACTGAGAAAAGGGAACATCCTTTTTGAGTGTTCATTCAAAGTTCCCAAGATGGAGTACAATATGTTCACGAAAATAAAAAATACTGATTTAAAATAGAACATACTCTTTTTCTTGTGGGGGTTTGGTTTGTGTTAGGCTATGCCTGCTATGTTCAGGGTTTACTCCTGGCTCTTTCCCAATGATCACTTCTGGCAATCTTCATGGGACCTTATATGATACTGGGGATGGAACCCAGGTTGGCAGGATGCAAGTCAATTACATTAATCTCTATTCTAGTTTTTCAGCCCAAGGAATTTTTTTCTTTTACCACACAACATAATTAAAATAGTAAGAATACAAGATGGTTAAATGAGAAAGCTTTATATATTTGGAAATTAAACAACATATTTATAAGTCACCCATAGTCAAAGAAGAAATAAAAGGTGGAATTGGGAAATAACTTGAAATTGAATGAAAATAATGCTTCCCCATTTATGGGAGGCAACTTAGCAATACACACAGGGAATTTGGGTTTTAGCTCTGAAATATAAATGAAAAATTGCTAAAACCAGGGATATAACTGTTTTTATGTTAGGAAGCTAGAAAATATGTTAAATGAGACTGAATAAATGAAAATTAATATGAAGGATGAATTTGATACATGTAAGGACCATTGATAGACAATAGGCATAATAAAAGTCTTTGTTCTTTGATTAAATTGAATAAATAAACCTTTGGTTAGACTGAATAAGAAAATGAGCATGCACACTGCAGTAGGAGTGGAAGAGATATGACATGTGCTATATAAAAGAAAAATTAAAGAATATTTAACACCACCACTTTGTCAATATATTTGAAAAATCTGAAATAATGCCCTTGAAAATGTAAGTTTGGTTCACTATTTAGATATCAATTAAGCAATCTAACCATACTAACAAAATAAGGTAAAGAACCATTTTATCATTTTAATGAAAAAAGCATCAGAATAAGTTTAATATGAATTTGTGAAAAAACTAAGTGAACTAAAAATTTAAGGAATATTTTCAAGTATATAAGAAACTGTTTGATTTTTTATTAAAACAATACTAAACATTATACACAATAATGCAAAATCTAATTGCTTTTGACTTAAAAACAAGGTAAATATATACCCTCTTTACCAGTTTCTGCTAAATTTTACTGGATGGCCTAGTGTTTACAGAGGCACAGGCTAAAGAAATAAATGGCTACCAATACAAACCAAGGAAGTAAACACTATTTTCAGGCACCTTGAAAATATGCAAGGAATATTTAAGGAATCAATCCACAAGTTATTGAACATTACTGAAAATAGTAAAGTTATTTTGCACTTTTACAGAGTACAACAAAGTCAGCACGCAGAAATAGTAAATGAGTATACTAGTAATTAACATTTCTAAATGAAAAATGTTAAATAAATATAAATTACATCAGAATAAAATGTTTAAAACGTGCTCAAGATATATACACAGTACTAAGAACAAGTAAAGAAATATAAATAGAAAGGTTGCTTAATTGACCTTGTTTCTAATAAGTCAGTTGAAAAAATTAGAAAAAGCATCTCTGATTAGGAAATAAAAGCATATCAATTCTATATTTACTGAAGTTGATTGTAGTACTATGGTTATTAAATAGTAGGTTTTCTATACTTAGGAAACATACTTTAGCTATTTTGGGTTAAAGGATCAGTGCACATGCAAATCATTCTTAACTACTTTATGCAAAATAATATATATGTATTTCTATATACAAATGTACTTATTGTGAGAACGAATGAAAGGGAGAAAGAAGTGAACAAGTAAATGCTATAAAATGTTGGCTATAAGTAAAGTATAAAAGAGGAATACTTAGATTTTATTTTGCAACTGATATATAATTTTGGAATTATTTTCAGATAAAATATGAGCAAATTTATATGTGCCCTATACATTTATGAAAAGGCCCATATTACAGGTCATTGGCAGTATGTATATTAACTTAGTACTGATCATTCTACTTTCTACTTCTCCAGCTGTCAAGAGATTACCAAAAGCCAATGTCTACTAGACACTTGAAGATGTAGAGCAGCTGGAACTTACTTGTAAGAATGAGAAAAATTAAAGAAACCTTGGGGGAAACTAGTTGGTGGTTTCACTTTTTAAAATTGTTTCTCTTTCTTGATTGATTTATGGTCAGTTTACAAAACAATACAACTTGGGGACATCCTTGCATGTACTTAAGGTTTCCTGCACTGACTGCCAAGGTTCCAATGCTATTCTACTTCCAAAAATACCCATTTCTCCTACTGGCCTCTCAGTCACTTTAGTAACCATTATAGATATCACTGACTGGAAGAGTAATTTCTGTTGTTTTCTTTTCTTCAAGTTTGTTGGCTTCAGTTCTTTATATACCACATAAGGAGCATAACTATCTAGTTTGACTGTATTTTTGTCTCTTGCCATTTAAAAAAGCCATTTTGCTTTCTAAAAATTATTTTTCTTGTGCCAGAGAGATAATACAGTGGGCAGATTGTTTGCTGAGCACATTAGTGACCTGGATTCAATCTCCAAATCTTAACAGGAATCATCCCTTAACAGAATCAGGAGTAAACCTTGAACATTGACGGATGTGACTTGAACAATAAACAATTAAAATAAAACTTAGAACATACGAAAATTAAAAATAGTCTTATTTCAGCAGTATGATAATCTCAAGTTCCATGTATTTTGCCTCTGAATCAGAAACCATACATTTTATAGATTTATTATTTTTATTTTTGGTTCTTGGATCATACCAGGAGTTTTCAGGGCTTAATTGTCTCTGTGATCAGTTCTCAGGGGAAGATATGTGGTGCTGAGTAAAATGCCAGGGTAATTCATATTTTTAGGCAAGTGCCTTTCCCTCTCCCAAGCCCTAGTGTCTCTCAGTCCCAAGTTTATATTTTTAATAGCAAAGTAATAATCTGTTATATGCCCACAAAAGCTTTGTTCAGTCATATTTTGTAGAACATTGGGTTTTATTTTGTTTTGCTATTTTAAATACTACTACTACTACTACAAATATACAAATATACAAAAATACAAATAAAAATACCTTTTAAACTTAGTTTTTCACCTTCCTTGAAGAAATATTTAGAAGTAGTGTCTTGGGTCATATGAAGTTTTCCTTTTTATTTAAAATAATTTAATATTTTACATAGTGGTTGCTGCAGTTTACATTTCTACCAACTGGTAATACGCGGAACTTCTTTTATCACATGTCCACAATTTGCAGTATTTTTTGATATACATTATTTTATAGTGTTTTTCACTTGCATTTCGTTAAAACATGTGATGTTGAGCATTATTTTCTAATTTGTCTAAAAATCACCTGTATGTTTTTGTTTTTGAGGAGTCTACTCAGCTCTTTTGATTTGTTGGTTCCTTAAAACATTAAATATTTGCTTGCTCTTTAACCCAGATTTTTAATTCTCGTAAGATTGGAAAATCCAGAAAGAAGGAAAATAAGAAAAATGAAAATGTATATTTCACATAAATTTGTACAGTGAGTGATGTTCAAAGTAGCATTATTCATAATGGCTCCAAACTATAAATAAAACAAATGTGCAACAATAAGAGAATTCATTGGCAATATATTATATCCATATTAAGAAATATAAAGAGCTTATTTATATATACACATGAATATGAAAATCATGCAGAATGTATACTTCAACTTTTGTGAAATTCCCCAACACATAAAATTATTCTCTTATCATGGGAATTATACTGCTTCCTAATATCAAAATTGAGGTGTAAGATTTCATATTGGAGAGGTGACATAAATATTGTTTCTCTTTGTTTTGGGGAGCCACACCCAATCATGCTAATTAATGGTTTACTCCTGGTTCTGTGATCAAGAATCTCTTCTGGCAGGCTCAGGGATGAAACCCAGGTCTGTCATATACAAAGCAAGCACCTTCTTTAACTATTGTACTATATGTCTGGCCCAAATATTCTGTTTCCTAACTAAAGTTGGCTACTAATTTCTTCTAGACTTCTCTATCAACAATATAAACACATACCATGTCTTCTGTCTTCTGTTAGAAGATGGCACTTACTGGGGCCAGCGAGGTGGCGCTAGAGGTAAGGTGTCTGCTTTGCAAGCGCTAGCCAAGGAAGGACCACAGTTTGACCCCCCAGTATCCCATCTGGTCCCCCCCAAAGCCAGGGGCAATTTCTGAGTGCTTAGCCAGGAGTAACCCCTGAGCATCAAACAAGTGTGGTCCCGAAAAACCAAAAAAAAAAAAAAAAAAAAGAAGGATGGCACTTACGTGATTAAACAAATTTCCCTTTTGATATTAGTTTCTAGGAATACAAAACTATATTTACCAACACTTATCATGGTAAATGCTATTTTATTGGTCCCAAAACAATAATTTGCCTCTTGTGTTGCCAAATTTATTTTTGTAATATATTAGTTATGTAAAATCAATTTTTGGTGCAGATAGATCTTGAAATTTTAATGGAGTCAACAAAATTAATAGTGAGATATAGTCCAAATTTAGTAATTCCCTATGATTAAGAGACTTAAAATATAGGATAGCTGACATGCATAAATTAAAAATTTAGTATTAAATTTAAACAACTTGTAAATATGCATTTGTGGAGACCATTATTTTAATTTATGGTAAAATAGAACTTGTATATTATTGACTGCCTATAATTACAAAGCTCTCACATATCATAAACGAATCCCCATGTGAATGCTACTATAAAAGAAATCACAGTCATGTGCTGCTAAATGTCCTCAGTGATGCTGTTCTTGAACTATCTGGCAGATGAAACCCTAGTAAACCTGTTTTGGTTTAGGGAATCCCTAGAACAAGTGTCCCAAAGATGCTCCTTGAGGCTGAAAGTTTTGGAGACACCACCACACCAGAGATGAAGAAGGACAACACAAAGAGGGGTGCCATCCACTATGATTAGTGATTTCTAATTGGGTTTAACTGTAGGTCATCCCTACTCCCTCATAGAGAGCTCTGGCTAAAAGAGATAATACCTATCAATATTGTGCTGCGTCAGGAGCACTGCTAAGACCCATGGTTCAAGCTCATCTTCTCTCCAGTGCCTCACCTATCCCTCTATCTATGGCCTATTACCCTTCAGATATTCCAGTTCCTTTTTTACTACTATATAAGCTTTGTTGAAAGGAAAAAACTTTCTGGTCATCAGCTGGAGGTAAAGACCTTGGTCTTGAATGCAGAAGGAGGAAGTTGACCCTTGCTGGCCTACAACATCATCACAATTGCATATCCCAAATATTACTGCCTCCGAACACTTTAAAAATCATATTTCAAAGACAAATAAAGTAATGTCATTTTGTTTAGATTATTTTAAATAATTTTGCCACATGCCACTATGACTAAGGTCTCAAGTAATTGGTGTAATAAAGCACCATTCAAGAAGGTAGAATAAAATTATCTTTATTCATCTATAGCCTGAATAATGTAACTGTCTGTTCTATAGTATACAAAGTATTTCTGGACACTATGCACCTACTTACATAAAATTTAAGTAGCACATTTCTCTTTGTCTGTATTCTCATAATTATCAATTTCACAGTTTTCATTATTTTTTTTCATCCTGCCAACAGAGATAAGAAAAATAAATGTTTTCACAGGGACATTCCCCCCACTACTTCTGAATCATGGGAATCTGGACACTGTGAACTGAAAAAAATCTCTTTTTTTAAGACCCACTTAAAAACATTTTTATTGAGATATTAAAATTTAAAATACTGTTAATATAGCTTTTTATGCATACATAATTTCAACATGAGGTCCTTCACAAGAGAACCAGTTTCCAGTTACCAATGTCTTAAGGACCCCTCTCATCTACTCCCCATCTCCCTTTGTAAGCTCAGTTAGATACATTGGGTCATTTGTTCTCTTACTATTTTTCGAGATGCCAGGGGTAAGAAACATCCAACCATACTCAGGGTTTACTCCTGGCTCTGACTTTAGGGATCACTTCTGGTGTACTCAAGGTAAGGGAGATATGGGATGCTGGAGACTGAACCCAGGTCTGCCACCATGTATAAGGCAAGCACCTTGTCTGTTGTGCTATCTTTATGGCCCCAGTTTTGTATATTTTAAAATAAACACCTATTTCAGTAATGCAAGAAAAAGAGAAATGAACAAAAAAGGAAAAAGTAATGAAAGATACAAACAAAATATTAGTGCACCAATTTTACATCAAATAATTTAAACTTGGGAAAATTGAGAGTGGGATGAGACAGTGGTGAAGAGAAAGTTATTTATGGGATGTAACATTGTATGTATGAAACCCTAATGAAACCCTGTCACTGACAGTATTCAAAGTCAAGTGACTAAAGCAAAGTTTTAATTTAAAAATATGAATGTTTGGTGGTGATTGGTGAGACTGGGCCACACCAGCAACAGTGTTTCTCATTCTGCTGTGTTTAGGGGTAATTCCTGCAGTGTTCATTGGACCATATGCAATGATAGGAATTGAACATGAGTTGACTTTATACAAGTTAAGAATCTTACCCCTGACACATTATTTGAATACTTGCACATTCTTTATATCATAAAGATTTTTTTTTATTTTTTTATTATAATATAATTTTATTTTGATCATAGTGGCTTACATATTGGTGACAATAATATTTTAGGTACATATTCACATAAAATCAGGAGGGATTCCCATCCATCACCAAATTGTTCTCCCTACCCGTCCATTTTTGTCTTCCCTCCCATTTCTTCTTCCCTCACCCCCCGGGTGGCTAGAATATGTGGTCCCCTCTGTATCTAACCTATTACTTAGTAGTCTTGCACCTGTTTGGTCTTGAGGCCTCCCTTATTTCCCCCTCTAACTGGAGGCAAGACCAGCTATTTCAAGTTATGTGGTTTTGCCTGAAAAAGAAAAAAGTAATAAATTGGGGTAAGAGTCTAATACCCCGAAAATGGGCGGAATCCTTCTAGTGGCTCTCATCATCGATTTGGGAGGTGAAAAGAAAGAGAAGGTGAAACACTCCACCAGTACCAAAAGAAGTGTTAAATATCCATTGAGGACTCCAGCTTTATCGATAAGCACCACAAAAAACAAACAAAAAAACAAAACAACACAAACAAAAACACAACAAAAACAAGCACACAAACAAAAAAACACACCATGGTCTTGAAATAAGAAACATGGCATAGCACATAACGAAAGAAAAGAGAGGAAGAGAAAAAATAAGTATAACTGGGGACAACAATTTCAATAATCACACCCAAAGAGAGAAATCGACCAAAATAGATAGGTAAATGAAAATAATAATAATAATAAATGAAGGTAAAAAAAAAATATATATATAAATAACCAAGGTTTTGTGCTTTTTGTATTTTTGTTTTTTCCCTCCTGCCCTTGCACAGTAAATATTGGGGTCATTTGAAAAGAAATTCACTTGGCCTAAAAAAATATGGGGTTTCTCTGTCCTTGGAGTATACTGTCATGGGGATCAACTCTAGATTTTGCTCAGGATCATTTACTCTCCCGGTGGCGTTTTTGTGGTTGGTAGACTTCTGCTCTGTCCAGGGTGATACAATCAGAGCTCTGTGTTTAGAGGTCTCAGTATCTGCACAGATCCTGAGATGAGATTTATGATGAAGTCAGTCTTCGTGATTCTAGAGGTTCTGTTACCTCAGTGTCATTTTAATCCGTCTTCTGTGGTTGGTGGTCTTGGGCTTTGCACTGAGCCTAGGATGGCACCTAGGTTAGCGTCTTTCTTTGTGCTTCCAGAAGCTCCATTCCGTTACAATTGTCTCTGCAGGACCTTTGGGACTGGGGATCATGCTTATTGTGCAGGTCATAGTTCAAGCCCTAAACTAGGGCTTTTTTATTGGTCCCAAGATGTGTACAGTCTGGCCGTGGTTCTATCAGCCAGTCATCTGTAAATCATGATCTTGGCTTTTGGACCTACCAAAGGGTGCCAAGTCTTCTGGTTTTGTCTTGTCGTTAGCTGGTAAGGTAGGCTAATCAGCTCTAAGGTCAAGTTGTTCACATTTTCCTCGTTGTCAGGATATCATGTTAGAGCTGGCCCTTGTTGTTGACCCCGCAGTATTAAGGCTGTCCTGGATGGGATTTGTTTCCTGCAGCTGTGTGAAGAGCTGTGCCGTTTCTATGTCTGGGATCCAGGGTTCAAGGCTGGATGAATGGTATCTAATCACCTGAGGTCTAAGTTGATTCCACATGACATATTTTCCAGGTGGGAGATATCCCTGTATTATTAACAACTGTGAGTTCCTATCTCTATTAGATAAGAGCTCTTTTCTATATGTAAGATTTCCCCTTTAGTGTGCCTTTGCAGGGAGAAATGGTGCTACATTATATTGTCAGTGTATTTGGGGGTGGACAGAGGGGATAACAGAAACAGGTCACATCCCCAATCATAAAGAAATTTTATTTCTTTTTTTGTATTTTTGTTTCTTTCTTACATTTTTTCATTTAATTTTTCTTTTCTTTATTTTCACTTTCTTGCTTTCTTTCTTTTTTCCTTCCTTTCTTCTTTTTTCTCTCTTGTTTCATTCTCTATTCTTTCTTGCTTGCTTCTTTCTTTCTTTCTTTCTTTCTTTCTTTCTTTCTCTCTCTCTTTCTTTCTTTCTTTCTTTTTCTTTCTTTCTCTCTTTCTCTCTTTCTTTCTTTCTTTCTTTCTTTCTTTCTCTCTCTTTCTTCTTTCTTTCTTTCTTTCTTTCTTTCTTTCTTTCTTTCTTTCTTTCTTTCTTTCTTTCTTTCTTTCTCTCTCTCTCTCTCTCTATCTCTATTTCTTTCTTTCTTTATATCTTTCTCTCTCTCTCTCTCTCTTTCTTTCTTTCTTTCTTTCTTTCTTTCTTTCTTTCTTTCTTTCTTTCTTTCTTTCTTTCTTTCTTTCTTTCTTTCTTTCTTTCTTTCTTTCTTTCTTTCTTTCTTTCTTTCTTTCTTTCTTTCTTTCTCCTTTCTTTCTTTTTCATTCTTTTGTGTCTTTTTTTCTATACCTGACAGTGTTCAGGGTTTACTCATGGTTCTATGCTCAAGGATTACACCTAACAGATTTTAGGGAACTTTAAATGGTACTGGAGCTCATACCTGGGCTGTTTGCAAGGAAAGTTCCCACTGCACAATTTTCCATCCATTTTCTTCTCCCTCACTTGCCTCTGGGGTAGGGATATTACTTCTCTTTCTCTCTCTCACTCTCTCTTTCACTGTGGTTTGCATTATTATTAATGAAGGGTTATCAGGCATATCACTTTATCTCTTTTCAGCACCCAGTTCCTGTCCAGAGTGATAATTTCCATTTACCATTATTACAGTAATCCCTGTTATAGTATGAAATTATTTCGCACTAAAAGCTCTGAATCCCCTAAATTTTTTTTTTAAATTTTTTTTTATTTAAACACCTTGATTACATACATGATTGTGTTTGGGTTTCAGTCATAAAAAGAACACCACCCATCACCAGTGCAACATTCCCATCACCCAAGTCCCAAATCACCCTCCTCCCCACCCAACCCCCGCCTGTACCCTAAACAGGCTCTACATTTCCCTCATACATTCTCAATATTAGGACAGTTCAAAATGTAGTTATTTCTCTAACTAAACTCATCACTCTTTGTGGTGAGCTTCCTGAGGTGAGCTGGAACTTCCAGCTCTTTTCTCTTTTGTGTCTGAAAATTATTATTACAAGGGTGTCTTTCATTTTTCTTAAAACCCATAGATGAGTGAGACCATTCTGCGTTTTTCTCTCTCTCTCTGACTTATTTCACTCAGCATAATAGATTCCATGTACATCCATGTATAGGAAAATTTCATGACTTCATCTCTCCTGAAGGCTGCATAATATTCCATTGTGTATATGTACCACAGTTTCTTTAGCCATTCATCTGTTGAAGGGCATCTTGGTTGTTTCCAGAGTCTTGCTATGGTAAATAGAGCTGCAATGAATATAGGTGTAAGGAAGGGGTTTTTGTATTGTATTTTTGTGTTCCTAGGGTATATTCCTAGGAGTGGTATAGCTGGATCGTATGGGAGCTCGATTTCCAGTTTTTGGAGGAATCTCCATATCGCTTTCCATAAAGGTTGAACTAGACAGCATTCCCACCAGCAGTGGATAAGAGTTCCTTTCTCTCCACATCCCCGCCAACACTGTTTATTCTCATTCTTTGTGATGTGTGCCATTCTCTGGGGTGTGAGGTGGTATCTCATCGTTGTTTTGATTTGCATCTCCCTGATGATTAGTGATGTGGAACATTTTTTCATGTGTCTTTTGGCCATGCGTATTTCTTCTTTGTCAAAGTGTCTGTTCATTTCTTCTCCCCATTTTTTGATGGGGTTAGATGTTTTTTTCTTGTAAAGTTCTGTCAGTGCCTTGTATATTTTGGAGATTAGCCCCTTATCTGATGGGTATTGGGTGAATAGTTTCTCCCACTCAGTGGGTGGCTCTTGTATCCTGGGCACTATTTCCTTTGAGGTGCAGAAGCTTCTCAGCTTAATATATTCCCATCTGTTAATCTCTGCTTTCACTTGCTTGGAGAGTGCAGTTTCCTCCTTGAAGATGCCTGTAATGTCCTGGAGTGTTTTGCCTATGTGCTGTTCTATATATCTTATGGTTTTGGGGCTGATATCGAGGTCTTTAATCCATTTGGATTTTACCTTTGTACATGATGTTAGCTGGGGGTCTAAGTTTAATTTTTTGCAAGTGGCTATCCAATTGTGCCAACACCACTTGTTGAAGAGGCTTTCCCTGCTCCATTTAGGAATTCCTGCTCCTTTATCAAAAATTAGATGGTTGTATCTCTGGGGAACATTTTCTGAGTATTCAAGCCTATTCCACTGATCTGAGGACCTATCCTTATTCCAATACCATGCTGTTTTGATAACTGTTGCTTTGTAGTACAGTTTAAAGTTGGGAAAAGTAATTCCTCCCATATTCTTTTTCCCAATGATTGCTTTAGCTATTCGAGGGTGTTTATTGTTCCAAATGAATTTCAAAAGTGTCTGATCCACTTCTTTGAAGAATGTCATGGGTATCTTTAGAGGGATGGCATTAAATCTGTATAATGCCTTGGGGAGTATTGACATTTTGATGATGTTAATCCTGCCAATCCATGAGCAGGGTATGTGTTTCCATTTCCGTGTGTCCTCTCTTATTTCTTGGAGCAGAGTTTTATAGTTTTCTTTGTATAGGTCCTTCACATATTTAGTCAAGTTGATTCCAAGATATTTGAGTTTGTGTGGTACTATTGTGAATGGGGTTGTTTTCTTAATGTCCATTTCTTCTTTATTACTGTTGGTGTATAGAAAGGCCATTGATTTTTGTGTGTTAATTTTGTAGCCTGCCACCTTGCTATATGAGTCTATTGTTTCTAGAAGCTTTTTGATAGAGTCTTTAGGGTTTTCTAAGTAGAGTATCATGTCATCTGCAAACAGTGAGAGCTTGACTTCTTCCTTTCCTATCTGGATTCCCTTGATATCCTTTTCTTGCCTAATCGCTATAGCAAGTACTTCCAGTGCTATGTTGAATAGGAGTGGTGAGAGAGGACAGCCTTGTCTTGTGCCAGAATTTAGAGGGAAGGCTTTCAGTTTTTCTCCATTGAGGATAATATTTGCCACTGGCTTGTGGTAGATGGCCTTCACTATATTGAGAAAGGTTCCCTCCATTCCCATCTTGCTGAGAGTTTTGATCAAGAATGGGTGTTGGACCTTATCAAATGCTTTCTCTGCATCTATTGATATGATCATGTGGTTTTTATTTTTCTTGTTATTGATGTTGTGTATTATGTTGATAGATTTACGGATGTTAAACCAGCCTTGCATTCCTGGGATGAAACCTACTTGATCGTAGTGGATGATCTTCTTAATGAGGCATTGAATCCTATTTGCCAGGATTTTGTTGAGGATCTTTGCATCTGCATTCATCAGTGATATTGGTCTGTAATTTTCTTTTTTGGTAGCGTCTCTGTCTGGTTTAGGTATCAAGGTGATGTTGGCTTCATAAAAGCTATTTGGAAGTGTTTCTGTTTGTTCAATTTCATGAAAGAGTCTTGCCAAGATTGGCAGTAGTTCCTCTTGGAAAGTTTGATAGAATTCATTAGTGAATCCATCTGGACCTGGGCTTTTGTTTTTCGGCAGACATTTGATTACTGTTTTAATTTCATCAATGGTGATGAGGGTGTTTAGATATGCTACATCCTCTTCCTTCAACTGTGGAAGATTATAAGAGTCCAAGAATTTATCCATTTCTTCCAGGTTCTCATTTTTAGTGGCGTAGAGTTTTTCAAAGTAGTTTCTGATTACCCTTTGAATCTCTGTCATATCAGTAGTGATCTCTCCTTTTTCATTCCTGATACGAGTTATCAAGTTTCTCTCTCTCTCTTTCTTTGTTAGGTTTGCCAGTGGTCTATCAATCTTGTTTATTTTTTCAAAGAACCAACTTCTGCTTTCGTTGATCTTTCGGATTGTTTTTTGAGTTTCCACTTCGTTGATTTCTGCTCTCAGCTTTGTTATTTCCTTCTGTCTTCCTGTTCTTGGGTCCTTTTGTTGAGCATTTTCTAGTTCTATTAGCTGTGTCATTAAGCTACTCAGGTAAGCTCCTTCTTCCTTCCTGATGTGTGCTTGCAAAGCTATAAATTTTCCTCTCAGTACTGCTTTTGCTGTGTCCCATAAGTTCTGAGAGTTTGTGTCTTTATTGTCATTTGTTTCCAGGAACCTTTTTATTTCCTCCTTGATTTCATCTCGGACCCACTGGTTATTGAGCATGAGGCTGTTTAACTTCCAGGTGTTAAAGTGTTTCTTCTGAGTCCCTTTGGAGTTCACAAATAATTTCAGAGCCTTGTGGTCAGCGAAGGTAATCTGCAAAATTTCTATCCTCTTGATCTTATGGAGGTATGTTTTATGTGCCAGCATGTAGTCTATCCTGGAGAATGTCCCATGTACATTGGAGAAGAATGTGTATCCAGGTTTCTGGGGATGGAGTGTCCTATATATATCCACTAGGCCTCTTTCTTCCATTTCTCTCCTCAGGTCTAGTATATTCTTGTTGGGTTTCAGTCTGGTTGACCTGTCCAGTGTTGACAAAGCCGTGTTTAGGTCCCCCACAATTATTGTGTTGTTGTTGATATTATTTTTCAGATTTGTCAGCAGTTGTATTAAATATTTTGCTGGCCCCTCATTCGGTGCATATATGTTTAGGAGAGTGAATTCTTCCTGCTCTACGTACCCCTTGATTAATATAAAATGTCCGTCTTTGTCCCTTACAACCTTCCTGAGTATAAAGTTTGCATTATCTGATATTAGTATGGCCACTCCAGCTTTTTTATGGGTGTTGTTTGCTTGGATAACTTTTCTCCAGCCTTTTATTTTGAGTCTATGTTTGTTCTGACTATTCAGGTGCGTTTCTTGTAGGCAGCAGAAGGTTGGATTGAGTTTTTTGATCCATTTAGCCACTCTGTGTCTCTTAACTGGTGCATTTAGTCCATTGACGTTGAGAGAAAGAATTGTCCTGGGATTTAACGCCATCTTTATTTCAAAATTTGGTGTGTCTTTTGGGTAGTCTTGTCTTAGATTAGGTCTTTCAGTTTTTCTCTTAAGACTGGTTTTGTGTCTGTGAAGTTTCTGAGCTGTTTTTTGTCTGTGAAACCATGTATTCTTCCATCAAACCGGAAAGTGAGTTTTGCTGGGTATAGTATTCTGGGTGAAGCATTCATTTCATTCAGTCTTGTCACAATATCCCACCACTGCTTTCTGGCATTGAGCGTTTCTGGTGACAGGTCTGCTGTAAATCTCAGGGAAGCTTGCTTGAACATGATTTCCCCTTTTGATCTTGCTGTTTTCAGAATTCTGTCTCTATCTGTGGGATTTGTCATTGTGACTAGGATGTGTCTTGGGGTGGTTTTTCTGGGGTCTCTTTTGGTTGGTACTCTTCGAGCATGCAGGATTTGATCACATATATTCTTTAGCTCTGGAAGTTTCTCTTTAATGATGTTCTTGACCATTGATTCTTCCTGGAAATTTTCTTCCTGGGTCTCTGGGACTCCAATGATTCTTAAGTTGTTTCTGTTGATCTTATCATAGACTTCTATTTTCGTCTGTTCCCATTCTTTGACTAATTTTTCCATTGTCTGCTCATTTGCTTTAAGTTTTTTGTCCAATCTCTCCTGCTGTATGGAATTGTTATGTATCTCATCTTCCACAGCACCAAGTCTATTCTCAGCTTCTGATACCCTGTCCCAGAGCTTATCCATTTTGTCATTCACTTCGTTTACTGAGTTTTTCAGGCCTGTTAGTTGACATGTTATTTCAGTTTGGAGTTTTGTCATTTCTGCCTTCATATTTTCTTGGTTCTTATTAGTGTTCTGTTCAACTCGATCCATGGTTTCTTGGAGTCTGTTGAGCACCTTCCATATTGCTAGTCTAAAGTCCTTATCTGAGAGGTTGATTAGTTGTTCAGTCATTATCTGGTCCTCAGAATTGTCATCTTCATTCTCTATGTCTGATGCTGGCCTGCGCTGTTTCCCCATTGTCACATTTGTATTGTGGGTTTTTCTACGTGTTGTAGTGGTATTCATTGTCTATATGATGTAGGCAGCACACTCCTCTGGCTCCTCCCTTTCTGGATGGGCTGACTTGCCTCTAAGGGAGGGGAGTCCTCCGTGGATGAAGCCTCACACTGGGTCAAATCTTAGGCCCGAGCATGTAACAGAGAAGACAGTCCAGAGAGAAATGTTTGCTTCTGTGATATAGCGCCGTTCTTAGTGTGATTTTTCCTTCTTGTTGCAATGGAGTTCTTTCCTTAGAAAGAGTGCACGGCCGCGTAGCGAAGCAGAGCTGCTGTGCTCCTCTGAGCCTCTTTTTGCCCCACTCGCAAGAGTTTCACGCAAGAGGACAGTAGACAGACATAGACAGGTCACACTCACAGTCTTTCACAGCTGAGCCCCACTGGGCCGGTGTACTTTCGCGGATTTTCCCCGCCTGGTGTCACACACAGGGAGCCAGCTTTTGCAAAGGATAGCCGGTTTTTATGCTCTGAAGTCCCTCCCTGAAAATGGCGTCTGGGCGAGCGAGGTTTCTGGAGGCTCTTTTTGCCCCACTCGCAAGAGTTTCACGCAAGAGGACAGTAGACAGACATAGACAGGTCACACTCACAGTCTTTCACAGCTGAGCCCCACTGGGCCGGTGTACTTTCGCGGATTTTCCCCGCCTGGTGTCACACACAGGGAGCCAGCTTTTGCAAAGGATAGCCGGTTTTTATGCTCTGAAGTCCCTCCCTGAAAATGGCGTCTGGCTGAATCCCCTAAATTTTAAGCTGTTATATTTAACTTAGCTTTTAGTCTCCTGTAGCCAATGAAAGACAATAATGTAAGTTCCAAATTTGAGATCCAACCCACAAAGACCATCACTGAGATGAACAGCACTGCAATAAAGCAGTGGGGTTTATTTAGCAGCATGCTGGGGTCAACCCTTTAAAGCAACAACACCTTACTGAGCTCTCAGGCTCCTTTTATTGGGTTACAGAGGCTTCAAACCATCACAGTTAACCTTTAAGTTGATTGCCTGTTATCTAGGGTATTTTCTTTTATGGCTAGATATCTAGAGTGGTTTATTTTGGTTTATGGGACCTTGGGGTCTGCATCAGTTGAAGTAGTAGAGGGGGTTCTCTAGTGCTCACTAGAAACCCATGACCTTGTTGGCCCACAGGCTCTCAGGTGTTGCAAGCTTATCTAGCTAAAATAATAGAGAAAAGGTTTGGGTATCCACTGAGCTCTCTCGACCTTGTCCATCAGCAGGTCCCCAGGTGGTTACTAGTCTTTGTTCCTCAAAACCTGTGCCTGTCATGGCTATACTTAGGTTCATAGGTTAGGTTATAGTTTATTCTAAATCAAACTTTAGATTCTAACAAAATCAAATTTTAAATCCTAACAATAACACTTTCTTCTCAAGTTCTTTGGCCTTCTCCAAATCAAAGACACAATCACTGCCATCTTTTCTGACCTAAGATATTGTAGTGTGGGATATCAGTAAGTGTAAACTTATCTATACAAATGTCCTCTTTCTGACAATTCATCTTTACCTTCAGAGACCTCCCCTTCACATCTTGTGAAAACTCCCCTCTGTCCTTTGGTTCATAGGACCTCCAACTTGGGATTCATACAACATATTTCCTATGCAGACTTTGAGATCTGCATTATCAAGCAGCTCCCTTGTAGTATTTAATAACATACTATTAAACTGATATTTTCATTACTAAGCAAGGGTACTGTTTTGATGACTTATCCATCTTAAGAAATATCCAAAGCACTCTAGATTCCCCCTACAAAAGAAAACAGATTTTGTGAATTGTCATTCTAGGAACAGTCACACATATTGTAAGAAACATTATGATTTTGTTTATGTTTGTTTGCCTGTTTGTTTTGTTTCTGGGACTATATGCAGCAGTGCTTACTCTGAACTCTATGCTCAAGGATTACTTCAAATAGGGCTCAGTGGACCATAATGGATTGCTGAGAGTCAAACTTGGGTTGGCCATGTGCAAGGCAAGCCGCTTACCTCCATTGTACATTGCTTTGACTCAAGAAACTATATTTTTGATATTCTTATTTAAATATAACATTGTGTCCTTTGCTATGATAGTATACAACTTCCATTCATATTCAGATAATACCTTTTATTTCAAATTTTCTATTTGTTCTATTGGGGAGGGAGATAGCAAATGATATGTGTGAGGTTATGAGACCATGAAAAGGAAAACCCTGTCAATAGACTACCATCAACAAAGCTCCAGGCACCAGTTCTATTTATGGTACTGAAGAAAGCTCATTAGGATTCCCTGCTAGAACTCTCCCTTTATTTCAACCAAGAGAACCAAGCATAGATCAATCTTAAGTTATAATTAAAAGGATCCTCATTTATTATACAATCATTATAATACTTCAACTTACCAAAATCACTCCCAGCAGCACCGTGACAGTTTATAGTTACCATGAACTTGTAAACATGATCAAATATGGCCAAGTCCTCCTAGTCCAGGTATTTGTAAGGCGAGTGAAAGAGAATAGAAAAATGGGGGGGGGGGGTGTCTGAAACTATAAATAGGGGCAAAATAAAGACATGTTTGATATCCTTCCTTTGGACCTCTTCTACTTGCAGTAATATCTTATACTTTTTCTTCTGTTTAAATATGTTAATATTTATGTTATTCCTTGCTGGTTACTTCATCCTTCACCTTATTAAATTAATGCTTATTTTAATTATTCTATACTCTTCATAAGATCATGTTTAAGGAGGTGCAAGACTCAGGGATCAAAGGGACTGTGCATGTGGTATCCAGTCATCCTCATGCTTATCAATTATCAGCAACATTTTCTCTAGGTTATTTCTTTAAGTCGCCACGGCAAATTGTGAAAGGCTTAGAAATGGGCAAAAGAAATGTTAATTTTCTTTTGCAGTAGTAGTACTTACTCACTGGTGAACCTTCTGGAGATTAACAAGTTCTAGAAGGGTATCTTTAAATTTATTGGAATAATTTGGCTTTTTTTTTAAGCACTATGTTAGTTTAGGAAATAACCAATAGTAGTATAAATACTTTCTGTCCTAAGCAATGGAAATTATTCCTACTTATAATAATGCAATAAATTTTGTTTGATAGAAATAATAAATCTCTGAAAATTAGATTCTCTTTTGAAACAATGCCAATATATTTCTGTTTCTTATATTAATTAACAAATTATATTTAAAAACTTTGACATGTGTTCATTTTCTATCATTGAAGAAAATATTTATATCTGCATGATGCTTTAAACTTCTTTGTTAAATTCACTCTTCTTATAATTATTTTCTCAAAAATCTATTTTAGCCAGTGGATTACAAGCTCAGTGAAGGCAAGGACCACATTTGTCTTGTTTATTGCTGTGTCCCTAGGGCTTACTATAAAGAATTTAGAAGAGGCTCAGAAAATATCCTCATGGTTCTCTGAATTAGTAAATGCAAATGAATCAAAGATATTTCTGAGCAATCAAATTAGTCCTGGGGGAAAAAATTTTAGAGGTATTAAGAAAGCATCGAATGGCCTCATTAAATCAGAACATGTAAAGTGTTTACATGCAAAATTTATAATGAAAAAGACACAATTTAAAGAGCATTTTGAGCATCATTGCTGGGAAGAGACAGTGCTCTGGGTTTGTAGTCCTTGAATGGAAAAAGACAAGGGCTAGGCTATCATTGCAACTAGAAGCAGAAAAATTTTCAATCAGAATACAGAATCTTCTCAGACTTCTTGTAATCTAAGATTTTAAAAATCACCCATTTATTATCCTTTTTAAAATATTTATTTGTAATGATGAATATTATTAGTAAGCAGGTTCAAGTCTAAAATATTTGAATCTGTTAGACATCAAGAAGCCATTTTTAGTTCCCTTATGAACTGGTAAAATTAATTTAGTACCACAAAGATTGTTTGATAAAGGCTGGTAGTGATTTATGATATATCTTTTCTGATAGAATCTGTTTCTTATTAACATTGTCTAAGCTTTTAACACATATGATCTCAGTGAACATTGAAGCTTTACCATTTCCATGCTTTATCATATTAGTAACATAATGCTTAACTTGGGTCATTTATGTTCTGTGTATTTATAAAGACAGGGAAATATTTTATTGAAGTAATATATCTTTCTTTAGTAGAAAGCAAAATCAAGAATAACCCAAAAAGGGATTTTAAAATCTAGTTGTAAGTCCAATTAGGTATCAGAAAACCAACATTCACTGACCATTAAACTTAGAGTAAAGTGTTAAAATATCCCAAGATCATTCTAGCATTGTGATATCTTAACTAAATATTCTTGCTTTTAACATTTGCTATAGTAAGACCACACATGTGTCCCCTGGTCTACTTCTTTATCCACCTAGGTCTAGTCTTATAAACAGTAGTGATAAATAAAAAAAATGCTAACTTTAGAGCTGTAATATGATACCTCTTGGAAGACTATTGCATCTTACAGAAATTTATTAGCCATAAGAATCTCAGGGTTATTGTTGTTCTTCTGCATACCTCCTGATTACTTTCTTACTTTCTGTTATTTTTTTCTCTCAGTCCCCCAATGTTTATAAATTAATTATCTTTTCTAAGTGACAAATTTCTTTCTCAGTAAATTATATTGGGTAAAATTAAATCTCAGTGATTATCATTTAGATTTTTCTAATTCGTAATTTATGTCTAAAATTCAAATAAGGTATAAATGGTCAGCAATGAGAGATCTTCTTTGTCAGAGCTTTTCTTATCTTTAAGCAAATACATTCATATTAATATCTATTCATAATTTTCAAAAAGTTAGGAATATACATTTTATCTCAAAAAAGAAAGTATTTTCTTGTTGCAACAGGATGTACTCATTGTCACATTGAAATATGAGCTACTTAAGTGTACAATGTGTGTAGTAAGGTCATTTCCCATAACTATAGGAAGTGGGGAGATAATTAAATGGGGAAATACATGTAAAGCACATTACAGAGAAGCTAATCTATGGCTGTACTTAATGAGACTGTCTTCTTGACCAAAATAGTTTTTATTAAACCAGTGCTGTTTAATGTAATGGCAGTTGGACTCGGACACGCCTTTGGGTACCCCACTATAATGACAGTTGAACCTGGACACAACCCTGAACATGCCCCCGTGCGCACAACAAACATTAATAGTACTCACTATCATTGAATTATGTTTTTATATATGCAGAATGTCCAGTTTGTACTCTGCCCTTTTGCATACCCCTTCATAAGATCATATTTCTCTTTAACTTCCTTAACTCCTATCATCATTACTCCTCATTTACCCTTTCTAACTTAAGTACTGTAGAGTCCTAAGTCACAGATCAAAGTGGTGCTCTGGAGTTAACACCCACCCAACTATTTTAAAAGGCATAAAAAGGACACTTATGTCTCGTCATCATTTTATGGGTGTTTTCTTTGATCGCTATAACTTTTGCTGAATATTGTCTTATACAGTGATGACCCCCCCCCATGTTTTTTATCTTCTCTTTGTGAACTGCTCAATATGAAATTTGGTGTGAAAGAATCCCTCAGTTTAATGCTTATGTTTGAACCAAGTCATGGGTATTGTTGGAAATGTTCTTACGCCCCCATATATTTGATAGCACCACGTGGCTTTATTTCTTGTTTGCTTAGGCACACTAAAATGGGAAAATAGTATACATACCAATAAGTTCTTATCTAATAGAGATGGGGAACACACAAATCTTGTATTGCAATGAGACCTTACACCCTGAACATTGATATAAAGACCTGGTACAGGCCTCAGAAGAATGGGCATTCTCCATTCACCCCTGATCTAGAGAAGACATCTACAAAACATCCAAGGTTGTATATAACATCACCTGGAGGCATTCCTCTACCAGGGAAGACCCTACAGCTGCTCTGACATCGATCTACTCAAAAAAGACTTCCCTTAACACTAAGAAGACTTAACAAAAACAATGACCTGCTTATTGGACAGGGCTTGCTGTATTGCCCCTTAATTGTGAGGTTTGTCTATAACATCACCTGGAAGCAATCATTATTATACTAGACCCCTCCCTACCCTAACTGTAATCCTGGCTCTTTATCACAAGCTTCCTCCCAGGGACTAGTCATTCTGCCCTCATCTGTGTTGTCTTTGAATATTATTGCCATAATGTCTTTATTTTTCTTATATCCCACAAATGAGTGATATTTTTCTATGTCTGTCCTTCTCCCTTTTACTAATTTAACTCAGAATAATACCTACATATACTTCCATGTATAAACAAGTTTGATGACTTTATTTTTTTCTTTTTCTTTTTTGTTTTAGTTTCAAGTATTTTTTAAATAATTTTTATTGTGATCAAAAGTGAATAACAAATCTTTCACAGTAATATTTAAGGTACATAGTGACAATTATGCATAGATGTACCACAGTTTCTTTAGCCACTCCTCAATTCTTGATGACTTGGATTGTTTTCAGGTTCTGGCATTATGAATAGTTTTGTGATGAAAATAGGAATGGAAGACCTTTTCTGAATGGTGATTTTGGATTCCTAGGGCATATCCCTAGAAGTGGTATTACTGGCTTAAAATGGGAGCTCAATTTCTAGTCTTTTGAGAAATATCCAAATTGTTTCCCAAAAACTGTTTGACCAGTCTACATTCCTATTAGCAGTGAATGAGAATCCCTTTCTCCCCACATTTGTGCCAGCACTGGTTGTTCTTGTTTTTTGCAATGTATGTCAGTCTCTGTGATATGACATGGTATCTAATTGTTTTGATTTGCATTTCCCTGATGATTAGTGATGTGGAGGTTTAGGTGTTTGTTTTTGTTTTGTTTATGTTTGCTTTTTGGGCCACACCCAGTGATGCTCAGGGGTTACTCCTGGCTATGCGCTCAGAAATCACTCCTGACTTGGGCATCCATATGGAACACTGGGGGATTGAACCGTTGTCCGTCCTAGGTTAGTGTGAGCAAGGTAAACACACTACAGCTTGTGCCACGGCTCCAGCCCTGGAGTACTTTTTATATGCCTATTGGCCAACTATATTTCTTATTTAAAGAAATATCTTTTCATTTCTTCTCAACATTTTAGGATGGGTTTTTATATTTTTATTCTTGCTAAATTCATCAGTGCCTGGTATATCTTAAATATTAACTCCCTTATCTAATGAGTAGTGGGTGAATAGTTTCTCATTTTTGTATCATACTCACTGTTTTATTTAAAGTGCAGTAGCTTCTCAGTTTAATATAGTTTCATTTGTTCATCTTTTTTTCCACTTGCTTGGTCATGGTGTTTTATCCTTAAAGATGCATTTAGCTTCATTGTCATTGAGTGTTCTTCCTATATTTTCCTATATGTACTTTATGGTTTCAATCTAATATCAATATCTTTTTGCATTTTTATTTGATCTCTACCTCCCAATGTTGAAACAAGATGATGTGAAATATGTAAACAAACCTATCACTATTGAGGAATTTGACATGGTAATCAAAAGGCTTTCCCAAAACAAAAGTCCAGGTCCAGATGGATTCACTAGTGAATTCTTTCAAACCTTTAATAGGTCTTATTGCCAATCCAAACTCTTACAATCCAATTCAAACACTTACAGAAAATTGAAGAAACAGAAACTTTCCCAAATAGTTTCTATGAAGCAAACATCACCTTGTTTCCAAAAGTAAAGAGAGATACCACAAAAATAAATAAAACTAGAGGCCGATGTCCTTGATGACCACAGATGAAAATATATATAACAAAATACTAGCAGATAGAATCCAGCAGGTCATTAAAAAGTCATTAAAAGGTCATTAAAATTATGATCAAGTTGGATTCATTCTACAGATTTAAGGATGAATAATCATAGATAAGTCAATCAACATAATATACATTATGAACTAAAATCTTATGATAATATTAATAGATGCAGAGGAAGCATTTGACAAGGTCAAGCACCCATTCATGATAAAAACTTTCAACAAGATGGAAATGTAAGGAACTTTTCTCAATCTAGACAATGACATTTACCACAAGCGCATAGCAAGCATTATAGGAAAATTTTTTTTCAATCGGAAAAAACTAAAAGACTGTCCTCTAAGATCTGGCAGGAAACAAGGTTGCTTCCTCTTGTTACTCCTATTAATCTAGTACTGGGTGTATTTGCCATAGGAATTAGGCAAGAAAATATATCAAGGGCATCCAGATAGGAAAGGAAGAAGTCAAGCCCTCACTGTTTTCAGATGACATAATACTTATTTAGAAAATCCTAACGACACTACTTAAAAACTTCTAGAAATAATAGGTTTGGATAGCAAAATTGTCAGTCTACAAAATTAATACATAAACATCTATGGCTTTTTATATAAAACAATGAAAGAGAAGAAAGAGACATTAAAAAATAACAGCCCAATGTTTTACTCAGAGAGCTCCATAGACTCATGTTTTTCTCAAATGAGATGTAAACTGAGCTGTGAAAGTTTATGTCTACACCAGCCCATGCAGCACAAAGCTGGCATTCTCAGAAGGAGAGGGTGGGCCAAGCTCCCACACTACATAAGCTATGCTTGCTGCCTCCATCACTGTAATCACTAGAATAACTGTTTTCCTAAAGGCCTTTCTCATCACTGACACTGTACAATTCCCTTTGGGGATACCAATCTGACCATACTTCAGATATACCAGTTCTTGTGCTGATATTAATAGTGAATTGAGAGTGAGTGTCACTCTCTCTTATATTTCTTCTTCTGGCAAAGCCTGGCAGCTGTAATCATACCTACAAATGCAGTCACAATGTTTGAACCAAGCCAGCTCCATAAACTCACTTGTTTCTCGAATGATATGTAAACTGAGCCATGAAAGATTATGGCTACACTGGCCCATGCAGCACAAAGCTGGCCATCTCAGGCAGAGAAGAGCCAAGCCCTCTTACAGTAAGCCCTACAGCTGAGTATTTGCCCCTAAAATTCATAATATTTAGCTTTAAAGTTCTGGGCTTCATTTGTTTGATGCTGTCATCCCTAAGAATATTCCAGTTTAATAGACTGGATATTTAACAAGAGCTTACTAACCTTCTGCCATTGCATTAATAATTTCATTGGTGATACAGTAATTTTAACAAATGAGTTTGCTACTGTACTTTTTCTTTTTTTCTCTTCTCTTTCATTTTACTTTTGATTTTCTCTTTCCATTTATTTCAATGACTTTGCTTTCACTTATCTGGAAAAAATGTATTATGATTAACTATGTCAACTTAGTGATATATTTTCTTTAAGAAAATAAAATTATTTAAAAATCCATTCAGAATTGTGCATCAGAAAATTAAGATCCTTGGATTCAACTTAAATAAAAAGATAAAAGACTTACACAAAGCACTACTTCAAGATATAAAACAGTGACAAGAAAATGGAGACATATGCCCTGCTTATAGACTGGAAGGATCAATATTATTAAAATAGAAATACTTACCAAAGCATTGCACAGATTTAATACAATACCTATAAGAATACCTATGATATTTTGGATTAAACACTCTTGAAATGTATTTGGAACAATAAACATCATGAAGAGCCAAAGCAATTCTTGGTTAAAAAGATGGGAGGCATCATTTTTCCCAAATTTAAACTGTACTTTAAAGCAGCACTCATTAAAAACAGTATGATACTGGAATAAAAATAGTCCCTCAGATCAATGAAATAGATTTGAATATTCTGATACTGACCCCAGGTATATGATCAATTGATCTTTGAGAAAGAAGCAAGAAATACAAAATAGAGCAAAACTGGTCAACTACATGCAAAAAAAGGGGAGGGGGAGTCCAGACCTATTTAACACCATGCTTGCTCAATCTAGAATACAGCTTCCCCAGATTGTTCATATTGACCCAAAAATTATTTCAATCTGAGATTAGTCAAAGTCCTACAGGCTCATGAGAAAATGCCACCACTGCTTTAATATCCCCCAGAGAAGGAAAACTGGGTCATTACCCAACAATAGGATTTTAATCAGAAATAACCTCTCTATTGGAAAAACTTATTTATATGACAGGGAAGACATCTAATTTAAAAGAAGTGGTCTTCGCATGGCAATTATGTGGTGCTTATCTTTATTGCTGTAATGCTCACTGGATGTTTTATTTGACACTTCTATTTGTACTGTTGTGGTGTTTCACCTCCTTTTCCCCCTTTGTCTCTCAAATCGAGGATGAGAGCCTCTAGAAGGGCTCCGTCCATTGTTGGCGTATTTGATTTTTACCCCATTTTATTACTTTTCTCTTCCTCAAACAAAACCACATAACTTGAACTATCTAGTCCCGCCTCCCAATTAGAGGGGGAAATAATGGGGGAACCAAGACCAAACAGTTGTAAGATCACTAAGTAGTAAGCTAGACTTAGAGGGGACCACTCATTCTAGTAGCCCCTGGGGTGAGGGTGGAGGATATGGAAGGCAGGATGGGAATGGATGTGGAGGGAGGACAATTCGGTGATGGGAATTCCCCTGATTCAACGTTAATATATACCTAAATTATTACTGTGAACGACATGTAAGCCACTATGATTAAAATAAAAATTATTAATAAAAATAAAGTGATGAAATGTAAAAAAAAAAAAGTAAAAAGAACTGGTCTTCATCATTTGAGTCACTCTCCCCTCATCACTCATGATACTCTGGACGCATAACCCATACTTAGCTCATCATATATATTTTATTTTGTTTGAAATCCACATATATGTAGATGGTATATACATATGTATTTAAACTTGAGCTTTTGCTCCTACTAATCAATTTGATGTTCAAAGATTGCTCTAATAGTCCAGAAGATGAACCAAAGGGGAAATTTCTTCTACTCCCTGTGAATTCTTAGAGAATATATTGAAAATGAAATCGTGTTTAGTCATAAAATTCCTCTGTATTGACTTTCTTTCTTGGATAAATGATGTTGTAATTAGCCACACTTCATAACCACATAGAAGATAAATGCTATGACTAACGTTGAAGTTCCTGAAGTAATCTGTGTGCTATCTTAACCATACCCCCCACCTCTACCCCCCGCATTGTTCTTTAGAAAACAAATTAGGATCTCTTCCTGTAAATCCCAGGTCTTTGAAAAAGAAAAAAAAAATGTAATTTAACTACATTTTATGGATTTATTTATGTTTTCAAATAGGCTAAATGATTAAAGGTCACATAAGTTAACTAAGGTTGCCTACAACCACTAATCATGTGCCAGCAAATTACATGAGCAACAATTAAATATATAACAGGTTTCTGACATTGTCACATAAGAAATTCTTATAGAACTAGCACTATAAAATGCACAGGTATACCAAAAATATAGAAGTTAATAAAAATTAATCCTCCTATAAAATCTGGCTTCTTTATTAGTTTTTAAGTCTTAATTTATTGAAAGACTTGTTTCAAGTGTTCATAGTTAGCATTCTTGCATAGTGCTAATTTTTCCCTTTTCCTTGAAATCTCAAAGTTTGATTCTTGTTATTGACTATGCTGGCCACAGGGATGCACTGTGCTTCTTTCAAAGTCTCCAAAAGCTTTATCAATCTGGTTGATGGGACATTTGGGCCAGAACTCAAATGGGAAGAGAGTGAATTTACAGGTGAGCACACCTAAGGTTTAAATCTTCAGGGACCTGAGTAGAAATCCTAGTTCAAACTAGTCTGAAGGTCTCAACCAACTTCATCTGTAAAAATTTCATAAATACCTCAAAGAGAGGTGTGAGAGTGAAAAGGCAGATAATATACACATATAAAGGGATGATCAGTTTCTGTATCCTAGAGAAAGCATGAGTTGGAAAATCCCTCAATTATGCTGAGACTTATACAATAAGAATTTCACTTTGAGCTATTTCTAGTGCCTAGTCTCTGAGAAATGTTGAATTGTGTGACCTAGAACTCCATTAAAACATTAGGTAAACAGTTATAAAATACAAAGTAATTTTCTGTTCACTGACAGGCTAGCCCAAATACCCAACATGATCTGTGTTTTTTAACTTTAGCTTCTTAGTATGATAGAGTGAAGTGGATCTGGGCTTAAGAATTTACAGCATAAAATGGCAAAAACCCAAGATCTCAAAATTTTCAAAATTATGTTCAAAGGCCATTTTCCAAGCTTCGGAATGAAATTCATTTACACTAGTCAATATTCAAAAATTCGATATATACAAGCTCACTGATCAAGAATATAAAGTGCCTTTCTCCTCAAATCCAGGAAATGCTTTTGACATTTTTGTTTTTGCCATAATTTAATGTATTCTCAATACTTAGTGGAATCCTCTCTGAGTGAGGTCGTTTATCATAAAACTAAATTCATGAACTGTCTTACTTCATTCTGTCTCAATCTGGAACTTTTGGTAGACTCTAAAATGTATAATTATAATGGAGATTTGTTTCTCTGATGGTAATCACTCTTTCCAATTTTAGCTGGAAACAATCCACATTTTCATTAATGGATGAATAAATTGTAGTATATTCTCACCATGAAAAAAAACAACTCAGCAATAAACTGTAGAAACATCAGTTTGAATCATCAGAGAATAATTCTGAATTTGTGCCTTTAAACCAATCCTCTTTCAAGCTATTTATATTGCATGACAATAAATGGAGACATAATTTTAGTTATCAGAAGGAAAAAAATGGATGAGTGTATAAAGAAGGTATTTTTTGGCTATATAAGGTAACATCTCTGGGGCTGAAAAGATAGTACAGGGAATAGAGCACTTGCCTAGCCTAGCATGCACCCAGCCCAGGTTTGATCCCTGGAGCCCCATAAGATCCTCTGAGCACTGTCAAGAGTGATCCCTGATCACAGAGCCAGGAGTAAGCTCTGATCATAACTGGGGGTAAGGAGCTGATGCCAAAATCAAAAATAAAATAAAATAAAATAAATATATGCTAGCTATGTCATGTGTATCATTTGATTGAGATGCTAACAGTACAGGAATCCATTCCTAGGAGGTTTGCAGATGTTTTTTAATTATCTGAAAATAATATCTGAAATCTGTGAGTCATCAACTCAAGGCAAAATTTTTATAAAAGAATAAATCATGGAGATATATTCTTTGTGCCACTTAAAAACTTTTTAAATAATATTATTTATATCTATTTTAATATAGTAATTTTAATCTTTGAATTGTTAGATCTATACTATCAAAAATTATATATGCATACATATATTTAGCTGATGTTTTAGAAATGAAAATAAATTCATTGCATATGCCAATGTATAAAATTTGATGCCAACACAAAATATATTTTATTCTCCAAGGAAATTATACATGAACATCATGTATACTTTTATAGCTATGCTTTGAAAGCATTGTATGCAAGCCTTACAATGAAAGCCTTGAATTTATCCAAACACATGATGCATAACTTTTATCATTATTATTATTATTATTATTATTATTATTATTTGGTTTTGGGATCATACCCAGAGGCACTCAGGGGTTACTCCTGGCTCTGCACTCAGAAAGTGCTTCTGGTAGGTACGGGGGACAATACAGGATGTTGGGATTTGAACCACCATCCATCCTGGAGAGGCTGTGTGCAAGACAAATGCCCTACCACTGTGCTATCTCTCCGGCCCTGATACATAATTTTTAAATCACTAAATTCTTTAAAACACCTGACTTAGAAAGAAACTTTCTGGATTTTGTTAAGCTAAAGAGTTCCCAGGCTAATACAGCTATTAAATGATAGAGGAAGGAGAATCATATCAGTGGCTGCATTCTCTTCTAAGCCCACTAGAATTATTGGCATCGCTAAAGATCAAAAAACTTCCTTTTATTATTTCATCACCTTTGTGTGGGTGGAAGGCATTGTTTGTTTATTTGGGAGAGGTGTTTTCCCAAGTAATGTTCAGAACTTCCAGGGACCTCTCCCAGTGAAACCCAACCAACTAGAATGACAGTTCCATACGGTGGCCCAGGGGATATGGTGCTACTTCCACTGAACCACCAAGGGCTACCCTGGTACCTCTGAGGACCTCCAGGTCTACACCCAGCAATGCTTGGAAAGCCACATAATTTCCTGGATTTATTGGGTTGGAGATAGGCTATTTATGCACCCTAACTGCTCTGCTATATCTCCTATCCCATCCTCTCCATTTTTTGTTTTCTACATCACCTTTAGCAAGTGACCCATACACAGTAGGTATCCAGCAGCTATGAATTAAAGAGAGGTGGAACACACCTCTTTTCCCTCCCTTTCATGCTCTTTCCTCCACCTTCTCATTGAGGCTGTAAAACTTGGCAATTTCCATTCACAGCTTTGAATGATTTAGAATTCTGTTTTGCATTTCAGTTTTGTCTGAACCCATATGGCAAAGTCAAAACTCCAAACAAATCTGATAAATTCCATCTTGTGCTAGCCATTCCCTGTGGCTTGGTAAAGCACTACAAGCGTCTCGCCACTTAATTCTTCCTTATTCCATCACCATCTGTATCTCTATCTTCAGACTTGGATGGTCTCATAATTGTCACTCTTTGAAATGCAGTATAAAAGGAGCCCCAGTATGTTTTATTGTTAAGAAAGAGTCTCTATGAGGTCAAGAGAATACATTTGCCATCCAAAAACAGAGGTTTCAGTTTTTGAGTAGCATCATGTTTCAGCCTAGGTATTTATTTTATTTAGGTAATGTAACTTGTACATTTCCTTTGGAGTCCAAGGACACACATAAAAATTGTCTCTTACAAACTAGCATATTTAAGGTAGTTAATATGTGTTAAGTACTAAGGTCTTATCATTTCTTGTCATATTAAATTTGTCAAACAGTCCTTTACATTAAGCATTACTATAACAACTATCCTTTCACTTTCTCTTTAAGCTTAGTTTAAGGGCAAGACACCTTACATCCTAACTATTATTTTCCACAAGATCTAAGTTGCATGTCTGTGCACCCAGATTGAAATATAAAGGTCAGCTTCAGAGGAAATATTTCATCCAAGCTATGTTTTGAGAAGCAAGTGGAAGCTGTATGATAAGAAAGACATTTGAGGATAGAAGAAGAAGCTACACCCCCAAATCCAAAGGAACTGATGATTGATTTATTTGGGTGACAATATTGTGGAACATCTAACCCACAGAGCTGTGTTAGAAGGTGTCTGATGACTCAGAGAGGAGCATTGGGTGGTAGTACCACGGGTGACTTTGAATCCCAGACCAAACAGTCTGAACTTGTTTCTCTAGGTAACAAGGCACTAAAATGTACAATGCTGTGACCTTCTGGCAGCAGCACGAATAATTCATTGAAGAGGAATCAGAGACAAGGGACATGAGGTAGGTCTTCTCCGACTAATTGTCTGAGGGTGAACACGAGCCTCGAGCTCATTAATATGCTTTGCTCTCTATTAGACTTTATGTCCTGTGGCTCATTAATTCCCTGTTGATAGAGCCTCTGGCTGTGTTTCCTCTTCACTGAGTTCAAGGGGTAAAGATTTTCCTCTTCCTCTTAAAACTGTATCAACATCAGGCCTCACTGAGCTGTGTGGCATTTGCTTGATGCTTCTGTGAGCACCTCCGACCCATAAGTGAGTTCAGACTTTAACTTAAGGGCTCTGAAAAGAAAGCAAGAAATAGCACCTGATCAGGCAAAGATGTTCATAGTATCTAATTTTGAAATTTCCACAACTAAGATAATTACTTTGCTATGTGCTTGATCTTATTTCTCTGGAAGATGAAGAATGTGATGATGATGTGGGTTACTTGCTTCATGTCACATGTGTGTTTGATGGGAAGAGATGGAAGAGGCAAATGCAAAGACAGGCCAGGTTTTTTTTTAAATAAAAATGTTTTATACTGTTTATTTTTCTTGCTATTCATAAAAATATAGACAACAAAAAGATTTTAATTACGAGACTAAAGAAATTACAACAGAAATGAGACTTATAACAAGATGATAGAAATATGAATGGCACTAGTACCCATCCTTTTTGTCTTTAAAAAAAATACACTTTTAACTGATGAACTGTTTAGCTTAGCTCTGACCCTTTAACTAACCTGCTTTTGGAGGTACTCATTATGGGCGGTTTGGGTTTATTTAGGGAATGAAGGTACCGGTGTTGAACAAATACTCAGGAACTATTCCTGAATCTAGACTCTGTGTTCAGGAGTGAGTATACCAGCTGCAGAGTTGAGGACCAAACCTGGGTTGACTACATGTGAGGCAAGAATATAAGCTATTTGGCTCACAAACTCAGGTTGTCCATGCCTATTTAAGAAAGAAAGGGAAAAAAAAAACAAATGCATATATTCAAAAGAATTTCAATTATCATAGATTTCTCCAACACTCGTTGATTCCCAAGAGACTATCTTTACAGAACAGCTGTGATTTCAGAGAAAATGTGCCAATTTTACTAACTGGTAGAAGGTGGAAACATTTTTGAGACATAACACTAGGTAGTCAGATAAAGAAGCAAAAATACAATAGACTATTTAAAGAAATAGGTTGCTATTCAATCTAAATAATCCAAGAGTAAAATTCGAAGCAAATGTTCTTGGGAGTGATGATACAGCTCAGCTATAGGGGCTTTTCTTTTACATACGAGGCCCTAGTTTTAAACCCTAGCACCACAGTAAATCAATAATGTCTTCTCTTCCGACAACATTGGACTCTAAAGAATCTTTCCAAGTGTATGTTTGAGGCAACTATAAATCTCTTAGCTTCTCTCCGGTGTTTCACTAAAGTTAACTGGATGCGAAACTTACAGGTAAAGAAGCAAATACACGTCTTTTGTATGTGACAATATGTAAGGGTGATACTAAAATGCCATTAATTTAGATTTTGTAATAATTACATTTTTCATAAGTTAGTCATAGAATTTATGGCTTATCAAAGAAATAATTGATCTTTCTTTTAAAACAAAAACTAAACACAAGGAGTGTTGTTTAGAAAGGAAGACAAGGAGGGAGGGACTTCAGAGCATAAAAACCGGCTAACCTTTGCAAAAGCTGGCTCCCTGTGTGTGACACCAGGCGGGGAAAATCCGCGAAAGTACACCGGCCCAGTGGGGCTCAGCTGTGAAAGACTGTGAGTGTGACCTGTCTATGTCTAATGTCCTCTTGCGTGAAACTCTTGCGAGTGGGGCAAAAAGAGCCTTCAGAAACCTTGCTCGCCCAGACGCCATTTTCAGGGAGGGACTTCAGAGCATAAAAACCGGCTAACCTTTGCAAAAGCTGGCTCCCTGTGTGTGACACCAGGCGGGGAAAATCCGCGAAAGTACACCGGCCCAGTGGGGCTCAGCTGTGAAAGACTGTGAGTGTGACCTGTCTATGTCTGTCTACTGTCCTCTTGCGTGAAACTCTTGCGAGTGGGGCAAAAAGAGGCTCAGAGGAGCACAGCAGCTCTGCTTCGCTACGCGGCCGTGCACTCTTTCTAAGGAAAGAACTCCATTGCAACAAGAAGGAAAAATCACACTAAGAACGGCGCTATATCACAGAAGCAAACATTTCTCTCTGGACTGTCTTCTCTGTTGCATGCTCGGGCCTAAGATTTGACCCAGTGTGAGGCTTCATCCACGGAGGACTCCCCTCCCTTAGAGGCAAGTCAGCCCATCCAGAAAGGGAGGAGCCAGAGGAGTGTGCTGCCTACATCATATAGACAATGAATACCACCACAACACGTAGAAAAACCCACAATACAAGTGTGACAATGGGGAAACAACGCAGGCCAGCATCAGACATAGAGAATGAAGATGACAATTCTGAGGACCAGATAATGACTGAACAACTAATCAACCTCTCAGATAAGGACTTTAGACTAGCAATATGGAAGGTGCTCAACAGACTCCAAGAAACCATGGATCGAGTTGAACAGAACACTAATAAGAACCAAGAAAATATGAAGGCAGAAATGACAAAACTCCAAACTGAAATAACATGTCAACTAACAGGACTGAAAAAGTCAGTAAACGAAGTGAATGACAAAATGGATAAGCTCTGGGACAGGGTATCAGAAGCTGAGAATAGACTTGGTGCTGTGGAAGATGAGATACATAACAATTCCATACAGCAGGAGAGATTGGACAAAAAACTTAAAGCAAATGAGCAGACAATGGAAAAATTAGTCAAAGAATGGGAACAGACGAAAATAGAAGTCTATGATAAGATCAACAGAAACAACTTAAGAATCATTGGAGTCCCAGAGACCCAGGAAGAAAATTTCCAGGAAGAATCAATGGTCAAGAACATCATTAAAGAGAAACTTCCAGAGCTAAAGAATATATGTGATCAAATCCTGCATGCCCGAAGAGTACCAACCAAAAGAGACCCCAGAAAAACCACCCCCAAGACACATCCTAGTCACAATGACAAATCCCACAGATAGAGACAGAATTCTGAAAACAGCAAGATCAAAAGGGGAAATCATGTTCAAGCAAGCTTCCCTGAGATTTACAGCAGACCTGTCACCAGAAACGCTCAATGCCAGAAAGCAGTGGTGGGATATTGTGACAAGACTGAATGAAATGAATGCTTCACCCAGAATACTATACCCAGCAAAACTCACTTTCCGGTTTGATGGAAGAATACATGGTTTCACAGACAAAAAAACAGCTCAGAAACTTCACAGACACAAAACCAGTCTTAAGAGAAAAACTGAAAGACCTAATCTAAGACAAGACTACCCAAAAGACACACCAAATTTTGAAATAAAGATGGCGTTAAATCCCAGGACAATTCTTTCTCTCAACGTCAATGGACTAAATGCACCAGTTAAGAGACACAGAGTGGCTAAATGGATCAAAAAACTCAATCCAACCTTCTGCTGCCTACAAGAAACGCACCTGAATAGTCAGAACAAACATAGACTCAAAATAAAAGGCTGGAGAAAAGTTATCCAAGCAAACAACACCCATAAAAAAGCTGGAGTGGCCATACTAATATCAGATAATGCAAACTTTATACTCAGGAAGGTTGTAAGGGACAAAGACGGACATTTTATATTAATCAAGGGGTACGTAGAGCAGGAAGAATTCACTCTCCTAAACATATATGCACCGAATGAGGGGCCAGCAAAATATTTAATACAACTGTTGACAAATCTGAAAAATAATATCAACAACAACACAATAATTGTGGGGGACCTTAACACGGCTTTGTCAACACTGGACAGGTCAACCAGACTGAAACCCAACAAGAATATACAAGACCTGAGGAGAGAAATGGAAGAAAGAGGCCTAGTGGATATATATAGGACACTCCATCCCCAGAAACCTGGATACACATTCTTCTCCAATGTACATGGGACATTCTCCAGGATAGATTACATGCTGCCACATAAAACATACCTCCATAAGATCAAGAGGATAGAAATTTTGCAGACTACCTTCACTGACCACAAGGCTCTGAAATTATTTGTGAACTCCAAAGGGACTCAGAAGAAACACTTTAACAACTGGAAGTTAAACAGCCTCATGCTCAATAACCAATGGGTCCGAGATGAAATCAAGGAGGAAATAAAAAGGTTCCTGGAAACAAATGACAATAAAGACACAAACTCTCAGAACTTATGGGACACAGCAAAAGCAGTACTGAGAGGAAAATTTATAGCTTTGCAAGCACACATCAGGAAGGAAGAAGGAGCTTACCTGAGTAGCTTAATGACACAGCTAATAGAACTAGAAAATGCTCAACAAAAGGACCCAAGAATAGGAAGACAGAGGAAATAACAAAGCTGAGAGCAGAAATCAACGAAGTGGAAACTCAAAAAAACAATCCGAAAGATCAACGAAAGCAGAAGTTGGTTCTTTGAAAAAATAAACAAGATTGATAGACCACTGGCAAACCTAACAAAGAAAGAGAGAGAGAGAAACTTGATAACTCGTATCAGGAATGAAAAAGGAGAGATCACTACTGATATGACAGAGATTCAAAGGGTAATCAGAAACTACTTTGAAAAACTCTACGCCACTAAAAATGAGAACCTGGAAGAAATGGATAAATTCTTGGACTCTTATAATCTTCCATGGTTGAAGGAAGAGGATGTAGCATATCTAAACACCCCCATCACCATTGATGAAATTAAAACAGTAATCAAATGTCTGCCGAAAAACAAAAGCCCAGGTCCAGATGGATTCACTAATGAATTCTATCAAACTTTCCAAGAGGAACTACTGCCAATCTTGGCAAGACTCTTTCATGAAATTGAACAAACAGAAACACTTCCAAATAGCTTTTATGAAGCCAACATCACCTTGATACCTAAACCAGACAGAGACGCTACCAAAAAAGAAAATTACAGACCAATATCACTGATGAATGCAGATGCAAAGATCCTCAACAAAATCCTGGCAAATAGGATTCAATGCCTCGTTAAGAAGATCATCCACTACGATCAAGTAGGTTTCATCCCAGGAATGCAAGGCTGGTTTAACATCCGTAAATCTATCAACATAATACACAACATCAATAACAAGAAAAATAAAAACCACATGATCATATCAATAGATGCAGAGAAAGCATTTGATAAGGTCCAACACCCATTCTTGATCAAAACTCTCAGCAAGATGGGAATGGAGGGAACCTTTCTCAATATAGTGAAGGCCATCTACCACAAGCCAGTGGCAAATATTATCCTCAATGGAGAAAAACTGAAAGCCTTCCCTCTAAATTCTGGCACAAGACAAGGCTGTCCTCTCTCACCACTCCTATTCAACATAGCACTGGAAGTACTAGCTATAGCGATTAGGCAAGAAAAGGATATCAAGGGAATCCAGATAGGAAAGGAAGAAGTCAAGCTCTCACTGTTTGCAGATGACATGATACTCTACTTAGAAAACCCTAAAGACTCTATCAAAAAGCTTCTAGAAACAATAGACTCATATAGCAAGGTGGCAGGCTACAAAATTAACACACAAAAATCAATGGCCTTTCTATATACCAATAGTAATAAGGATGAAATGGACATTAAGAAAACAACCCCATTCACAATAGTACCACACAAACTCAAATATCTTGGAATCAACTTGACTAAATATGTGAAGGACCTATACAAAGAAAACTATAAAACTCTGCTCCAAGAAATAAGAGAGGACACACGGAAATGGAAACACATACCCTGCTCATGGATTGGCAGGATTAACATCATCAAAATGTCAATACTCCCCAAGGCATTATACAGATTTAATGCCATCCCTCTAAAGATACCCATGACATTCTTCAAAGAAGTGGATCAGACACTTTTGAAATTCATTTGGAACAATAAAACACCCTCGAATAGCTAAAGCAATCATTGGGAAAAAGAATATGGGAGGAATTACTTTTCCCAACTTTAACTGTACTACAAAGCAACAGTTATCAAAACAGCATGGTATTGGAATAAGGATAGGTCCTCAGATCAGTGGAATAGGCTTGAATACTCAGAAAATGTTCCCCAGAGATACAACCATCTAATTTTTGATAAAGGAGCAGGAAATCCTAAATGGAGCAGGGAAAGCCTCTTCAACAAGTGGTGTAGGCACAATTGGATAGCCACTTGCAAAAAATTAAACTTAGACCCCCAGCTAACATCATGTACAAAGGTAAAATCCAAATGGATCAAAGACCTCGATATCAGCCCCAAAACCATAAGATATATAGAACAGCACATAGGCAAAACACTACAGGACATTACAGGCATCTTCAAGGAGGAAACTGCACTCTCCAAGCAAGTGAAAGCAGAGATTAACAGATGGGAATATATTAAGCTGAGAAGCTTCTGCACCTCAAAGGAAATAGTGCCCAGGATACAAGAGCCACCCACTGAGTGGGAGAAACTATTCACCCAATACCCATCAGATAAGGGGCTAATCTCCAAAATATACAAGGCACTGACAGAACTTTACAAGAAAAAAAACATCTAACCCCATCAAAAAAATGGGGAGAAGAAATGAACAGACACTTTGACAAAGAAGAAATACGCATGGCCAAAAGACACATGAAAAAATGTTCCACATCACTAATCATCAGGGAGATGCAAATCAAAACAACGATGAGATACCACCTCACACACCAGAGAATGGCACACATCACAAAGAATGAGAATAAACAGTGTTGGCGGGGATGTGGAGAGAAAGGAACTCTTATCCACTGCTGGTGGGAATGCTGTCTAGTTCAACCTTTATGGAAAGCGATATGGAGATTCCTCCAAAAACTGGAAATCGAGCTCCCATACGATCCAGCTATACCACTCCTAGGAATATACCCTAGGAACACAAAAATACAATACAAAAACCCCTTCCTTACACCTATATTCATTGCAGCTCTATTTACCATAGCAAGACTCTGGAAACAACCAAGATGCCCTTCAACAGACGAATGGCTAAAGAAACTGTGGTACATATACACAATGGAATATTATGCAGCTGTCAGGAGAGATGAAGTCATGAAATTTTCCTATACATGGATGTACATGGAATCTATTATGCTGAGTGAAATAAGTCAGAGAGAGAGAGAAAAACGCAGAATGGTCTCACTCATCTATGGGTTTTAAGAAAAATGAAAGTCACCCTTGTAATAATAATTTTCAGACACAAAAGAAAAAAGAGCTGGAAGTTCCAGCTCACCTCAGGAAGCTCACCACAAAGAGTGATGAGTTTAGTTAGAGAAATAACTACATTTTGAACTGTCCTAATATTGAGAATGTATGAGGGAAATATAGAGCCTGTTTAGGGTACAGGCGGGGGTTGGGTGGGGAGGAGGGAGATTTGGGACTTGGGTGATGGGAATGTTGCACTGGTGATGGGTGGTGTTCCTTTTATGACTGAAACCCAAACACAATCATGTATGTAATCAAGGTGTTTAAATAAAAAAAATTATGCATTAAAAAAAAAAAAAAAAGAAAGGAAGACAAGGCAATCAAAGAAATTATGGTTCCTGAAGATTATGTGTACCTGATATTGGGAGTAGGGGTGAGGGTTAGGGGAAAAATAGGACACATTTGTGATCAATTTTTGCATCACAGCCTTCCAAGTGACTGTTCTAATTAATAAAACATGTCAGTTGGATTTCTTCCAATGAAAGGTTAAAAACAGTTTTATTTCTTGCTTTTGCTATTGAGCATTTTCAGCATCTCTGCTGTAGAAACTTACAAAGTTATTTACCACAGGTGTGCTGGTAATTATGATATATTATAAACATTTACGTTGTATAATGGTCCTCAATGTCTTCCACCTGTGACCTGATGCCTGCATACCAAGCAGTCATGCAAAACAGGCAGAGAGGGGATGCCATGAAGAATTTTTTTTTTCAGATGTACTATCATCCTCTGAGAAATGAATGCTTATCTGGAGATTTCCCCCAACTCAATTTTCTAAATTGCTGTATATTATTATTGCACTTTGAAATAGAAATATTAAAATAGTAACAATTTTAACAGAAACCTATCCAAATTACATACATGCCTTATATTTTTCTTAAGCCAAGTAGGTAAGATAGATTTATATTTATTTTATAAATGATCCAAATCTTATTTTATTAATAATTAGACCATAATAAAATGAATCTTATCATTGGGTATTAAATATGGAAAAGTAGTCTGAGCTTGTGTTAAGTGGTCACATATGTCTATGTCTTATAAACTCTTGATTTTAATGATCACCTTTATAATCATTACGATCTTCTATTGCTTTAGGTTTAACTCATACGTATAACGTTGAGGGGAGGCACTTGAAAATTTCAGAGGAACTGGAAGTAGTTATAAGAATAGTTGGGAGAAGCTTCTGTTTATTCAATAAAGAGGTAGATTTCTGAGGGAGGGGATCTCTGAATAACATTTGTTTTTCTATAAGAGATTGGACGTGGGAAAATAAGTTTGGGAAACTCTGGTCTAACTGATATTCAGTGGTTTTGTTTTTTATCTATATCATAGTCATTCCTAGTGTGTTCCAAGTAGCCTCCATTAGCAACTTTTCTTTTATTGGGGTGTGGGGTGGGGTACATATCCGGTGATGCTCAGGGGTTACTCCTGGCTATGCGCTCAGAAATCGCTCCTGGTTTGGGGGACCATATGGGACATCGGGGGATCAAATCGCAGTCCGTCCTAGGCTGGCGCTTACAGCTTGTGCCACTGCTCGGGCCCTTCCATTAGCAACTTTTCATCTAGTACTTCATCTGTCTTCACAAAGCTTTGCAGTTTGGAGGTAGGTACATTTAACCCAGATGAGGAATTATTTAATATCAGAAAACTGTGACAAAGAGAATGTCATACTTGGGGTGAGTGCTTGGAAAGGAAATTGGTGTTAAATATAAGCTTCTTCCCTACTACTTTTAGAGTTGCAGGTTCTGAGGATTGATTCTTATAAGCAGAATAGGAGGAAATTTTACCTGTTGTTCTACTGCAAGTGGAATTGGGAATATTGAAAATCCCACCACCAGAGTAGAAAGATTGGATGTGCGAAAGTCCTGAGAATAAGAAAATGCTAGATTTTTTTTACTTCATTATGAATATTAGGGCAGAGCACTAATTAACAAAATTCTGGAATCCAGACATTCCAAGAGAGATCATAATGGGATATTCATATGCATACACATAAAATCCCACAATTGAAACAAACAGTAAAATCTTCTTTGGAGGGAAACCTGTTGGGTATATCTATCATACAGGTAAATAAACAAAACCAACTGTTTCTAAACAAAGAAACTCTAATCTCATACTCACAGGAAATTCTTTACTCAAGTTAATTTCGAATCTGAACAATAATAAAATGATGCAAATTTTGGACCTTGGAGTAGTATATTTTGTTCCATTTGCTTAATATTTTTACAAACTGCTACTGAAATTCGGCCTCAATGTTCAAAGACCAGAAGCTATGAAAGATAATCGCCCCCCCCCCAAATATGATTTGAACATTATGCTAAGTGCTGAAGATGCTATTATTAAAGAACTTCAAGGATCAGGAAAGGAATTGTTTTGGGAACAAAAAGTAAAGTGCTAGTCACAGAGTCTAGGTTATTCTGTTTTCAGGATCCAAGGGAAAAATGACTTGGGTCTTTTACTTGGGATGCAATTTCTTTCTTCTTTATTTCTTTGTTTTTGTTTTCATTTGAAGGCTATACCTGACAGAACTCAAGAATTACTCCACACCTGATAGGCTCAGGGGATCATCTGGGGTGCTCACAGGACCATCCTGGGTGACTTTCTGCAAGGTAAAAACCTTATCCACTGTACTCTACTCTAACCAATTCAGGAAATATTTTTCTAATAATAAGTTTACATAGATTAGACAGAAGAGAAAAACAAGACCTCTGGCTAAGGCAATATCAAAGAAACTAAAAAATGAGAAAATTTCAAGTAGAACAAGTTTCCTGACTGTAAGATTACTCTTGGGAAAAAGTGTTGGCTTAATTTCAGTTTGTATTTTCTTGTGAACATGTGGGTAGAGCCTGTAATCTAGGGGGAAAAAAATCAAGTTTTTGCAAAATTCTGAGTTGACTTTAGACTTACAGTCTTTCTGAATCATTCTTTACAGATGAGTTACTAAATATAATTTATGCTGGACTGAATTCCTCTCATTTTATCATAAATATTGAAGTATTCACCAACATAATTTTTTCTCACCCTTTGCACCAGAAAATCTCTACCTCAGTTTAGCCTCCCCACAATATTTCTAGATATGTATGACCTTGACCTATTGCAGCAACCTCATGTAAGAATCTCTAATCATGGGCCCAGAGAGATAGCACAGTGGTGTTTGCCTTGCAAGCAGCTGATCCAGGACCAAAGATGGTTGGTTCGAATCCCGATGTCCCATATGGTCACCTGTGCCTGCCAGGAGCTATTTCTGAGCAGACAGCCAGGAGTAACACCTGAGCACCGCCGGGTGTGGCCCAAAAACCAAACCAAAAAAAAAAAAAGAATCTCTAATCATTAAGAATGTCTCATTCAGCTACCTATTCTGCACTATTCTTATGGGCAAGTTTCATAGATGACAAAGTTGGCTAGCAAAGGGGCTCTATCGAGGGGGGCTCTTCAAGCAACTGGAAAACCTCTAATAGTTTTTGTTTATCAAACCTTAAAGTGTAAGCACTTACATAAGAGATTCCTGTTATTATTTATATTTTTAAATATAGTAATAAAGCAAGTCTTCTATTTTGCAGTTGGTGGCACTTAGCAAACCCATTTTTATTGAACATCATGTATGGAAAAATTAAAAACATAAAGACTTGGTTCTCATCATGAAATTTGCTTATACATGGATTGTCATGGAGATTATTATGCTGAGTGAAATGAGTCAGAGGAAGAGAGGTAAACAGAATAACCTCACTCATCTGTGAAATATAAGGAAATAAAATGGTGTATATAAGAAATAAATTAATAAATATATAATAAATAATACTACATTTATATATAACCATATAAAATTGACAATATATTATTCATATAATATCTAATAATAGTATACATAAAACAAGTAACAACAAATAAAATAATAACTACTTAAATAACAAAATGATAATAATATCCAGATACAACACAGATGAGGATCAGGAGGACCAACTTATGATAGAAAGCTTGCCATAGGGGCCAGAGTGATGGCACCGAGGTAGGGCATTTGCCTTGCATGACTAACCTAGGACAGACTGCAGTTTGATTTCCCGGCGTCCTATATGGTCCCCCAAGCCAGGAACGATTTCTGAGCACAAAGCCAGGAGTAACCCCTGAACGTCACCGGGTGTGGCCCAAAAAAAACAAACAAATAGAAATCTTGCCATAAAGAGCTAACAGTGCAGTTAGAGTAGTGAAGGGTCTACTATGACAATTATAGTTGGAACTAAAATCTCTGGACAGAATTGAGTGCTTAAAAGGGATATAGTGACATATATGACACTGATTCATTAACAATAGTGCAAACCACAGTGTCAAAAAAGAAGAGGGAGAGAGTGGGGGAGAGAGAGAGATGTAAAATGCCTGCCATAGAGGCAGGCAGGGGGAAAGTGGGTGGAAGGGAAACTGGGCATAGTGGTGGCAGAGTACTGCAAACTAAAGTCTCTAATAGGGAGGGAGAGAGAGAGAAAAAGAGAGAGAGAGAGAGAAGAAAAATGTATGTCTCACATACAGGAAGGGAAGAGGGATTGGGGAGGGTGAGAGGAAAACTGGGGTCATTGGTAATGGAAATTTGCACTGGTGAGGGTTGTTGTACATGATATGGCTGTAACTCAATCATGAACAATTTTGTCTGTGAAAAAAAATCAAAACAAGTTTATTATAAACAACCTTGTAACAATGGTGTTTAAATTAAAAAAAACAACTGGATTCTTTTTATTTTTAATAACATCTTTATTTAAACACCATAATTACAAGCATGATTATAGTTGGCTTTCAGTCATAAACATAGCACTCCCCTTCACCAGAGCAACATTCCCACCACCAATGATCCCCTCCCACCTCTCCCATCCCTGCCTATATTGGAGGCAGGCATTCTACTTCTCTCATTCATTAACATTGTCATGCTAACAACTTGATTCTTAACACTACATATGGACTATTAATCTCCCTCAGAAGTCACTGAGTGCAGAGCCAGGTGTAAACTGTGAGCCCTGATGAGTGTAGGTAAAAACAAAACAAACTTATATAATAAAATCTTAGAGAAAAGAGGTCAAAGATTAATACTTAGCAGAAAAAAGTTTGCAAAATATACAATACATTCACTATCTTAGTTCAGTCTACTCTAACAAACTAACATGGACTAGATGACTGAAAATTCATATTTAATTCTTACAGTGCTGGATATTGGAGGGACTAATATAAAAGTGCTGGCCAATTCAATAATTCAATATCTCTTTTTTTTGGATTTTGCGACACACTTGGCAGCCCTCAGGGGTACTCCTGGCTCTGCGCTCAGGAATTGCTCCTTGCAGGTTTGGGGGGTTCTGGGATATGGGATATGGGATGCCAAGAATCATACCAGGGTCTGCCCTGCATTGGCTGCATGCAAGGCAAATGCCCTACTGCTGTGCTATCACTCTAGCCCTGATTCAATATTTTGATGACCAATGAAGACTCTCTGGCTTGCAAAATAATAACATTGATTTTTCCTGAAAGAACTCTATCTCCCTTCATCTCTTCTCTTTTCCACCTCTTTATTCCTCTTTGCCTTTCTCTTCTACCTCTCTCCACATTTTTCTCCTCCCTTTTTCCTTCTTTCCTCCTTCATCCATCCTCTTTCCTCTGTCATAAAGGGTTCCATTCTAAAAAAAATAGTTGTTTTCACCTAAAAATGCCATTTCTAGAGTTAGAACTTCAGCATTTGAATTGGGGGGGCGGGGAGGAAAGCATAAACATTTAGTTCATGAAATAAAATGAGATGAAAACCTTGCATTCCTCACTTTCTTCTTGTCTCCTTCTCCTCTCTGACTGACTTTGATTTTGTTGTGTTTTGTTGTTGTTTTATAAGCTGTCACAGCATTAGATGCAGATTGAAGCTCCAGGCAATTGCAATTAAATCAGGAAAAAGATATGCATTCACCAAGGTTAACACAAGCTGCAGCTTAATCAGGATGAAACAAACAGATAAATACATTCAGGACCTCAAAATAAATAGAGGCATTTAAATCACATTGTTTTTACTCTTCCCCCCACTTGGAAAATATGCATAATGAAAAGCTAAATAAATAATCCCCAAATCAATATATATGTCACTAAAATTTTCAAGCTACAAGTCATGTCATTTCTGTTTATGGTTTATTGATCTCAAAACAAGTTATGATAGTATGAAAGGAAAATTTTGATGCAATAGAACATCCTTTTGGACTGGAGTTTATTCGGGTCACATCTGGTGATGCTCAGGAGTTACTCCTGGCTTTGTTTTCAAAAATTATGTTCAGTGGTGCTCAGGGAACATATGGAATTCCAAGGGTCAAACCTGGGTTACCCACATGCAAGACCTTACCCGCTAGAACCTCCTTATATTAAAAAATTCTAGGCACTAAGTATTTATCTAATTAGAAGAGATATAACTGTAATGGGCTCAATTGCCTCAAGCTGTAAATAAATGCATGTCTGCTAGAGGAGTCCAGTCCTACATGAATGAATGGGCTGAAGCAGGGGCACTGTGAGGATTAAGAAAACAAGACAGCCATAATAGATAAAACATGAGGCCAAGGGCTCCCAGATTCATGGATTTAGAGACCAGACTCCACTCAGTAATCAATCAGAAAAGGACAGATAACAAATTTCTATCTAATACTAACTAAGCCTAAAAAATTGGGGGATACATTTCCTAAGGGAATGTGTGAGGAAAGAGGAAGCTAAGGTAAAATCTCTGAAGATTATCTTCCTCTGGGGAAAGGGCAACAGATAAAAGATTATTTACAAAACTCCCACCCTTGCAAGCACCAGCATTCCCATCATTTACACTCAGAGCCCTCAGATCCTTATCTGCATCTCCTCTCCCTTCAGACATCAGCTCTCTAACTAAATTTGTTTATTTCTCATACGTTTATGTCCTCATATCTGAAAAGTGTTTCCTTTCCAATTTGATTTTTAGATTCAAATTTTAGTAAATTTCACTTGATGCTTTTTCTATAAGCGCATCCATCTATCTTACATCTAGATATCTGTGCACATTATAAAGAGAACAAGAATGGTCATTCAAGTACAATAGGGCATATAAACTATATTACTAGATTCTCTGAAATGACATTACATTTATTATCATCTCTTGCTATTGTTATTTAGCTCTGATTTCACTTGAGTGTTTTTAGTCTCATAGGAAACTCACCATAATACTGTCAGTTAACCTTACAACAACTAATTATTAATTTTCTCAAAATTTTTGAGTGTTCCAATTACCTGTACACTCTATTATAAATTCTCTAAGTAAATTTCGAAAACTATGCACGTTCTATTCTATTGTTTTTACTGATTAAACCATGCTTTGATCATCTTTGACCAAGCTTCTGAAACTTATAATAGTATTTTTCCAATCTCCAAATCTGTCATTTTCCTATTCTTCAAGACTGAAAACACATTTATTTCCTCTATTAATATCATGCCTGCGGTTCTCAGTTAAACTCATTTCTTCCTTTGCTCCATCTAGCAACACTTTGCTTATATATATATTATTTTTTAAATTTTTATTGTGATCATATTGGCTTACATATCTTTCACAGTAGTATTTTAGGTACATATTAACATTGAATCAGGGTAATACCCATCACCAAATTTGTCCTCCCCATCCTCGTTCCCTTTTAGCAACCCATATCCCCCACCATCACCCCCAGGCTGGTGGTCCCCTCTTTGTCTAGCTTCCTTTTAGTAATTATATATATTTGTTTGGTCCTGGTACCCTCCCTTGTTTCCCCCTCTATTTGAGAGGTGGAGCTAGATAATTTGAATTATGTAGTTTTGTTTGAAGGAAAGAAAAGCAATAGAATGGGGTAAAAAAATAAAATAAATAAATAAATAAATAAAAGAAAAATCAAATAAGCTGAAAATGGGAGGACTCCTTCTAGAGGCTTTCGACTTCAGTTTGAGAGAGGACATGAAAAAGGTAATTGAAACACCACAACAATACAGAAAAAAATATCAAATTAAATATCCAGTGAGCACTACAGCAATAAAGATAAGCACCACAGAATAGTCTCAGTCCTGAAATCAAATCATGCCAGAGTGAAAAAAGAAAGATAAAGATAAAATAAAATAAAATAAATTTATATATTTTGAACCAACATTGTTCACTCCCCTGTTTTTGTTTTGTGTATGTCTTAATATAAATGTTTAGGTTCTTTAAAAAAAGAATTGAATTTTATGGAATCTAGGATATTATTCATACCCAGTAAATTTACATTAGTTAATTTATCTTTTTCAATTTTTTTAAATTTAATGGAAGAACCATAATTGAAAAATATATTGATAATTGAGTTTTAGGCATATAATATTTCAAAACCAATCCCATCACCATTGTCAACTATCTCCACCATGGTGCTAATACCCTATTATCCCCTACCTTCTTCTGCCACCTTGACAAGTATATTACAAAGTTCAATAGTTGCAGCTTAGATCTCATATTTTCAGTGTTATTGCTTGTGCTTTGTATACATAGCTAAAACACTTTCTAAAATCACAAATATATCTGAAGTCCCAATTCCTTCTCCACTGTTACTTCCTTTCTCATCTTCATCCTTCCCATCTTGATTTATTTTTCTTCTCTGTCCTCGTCCCTAAGCTCTGGGGTGAAGTGATTAAGGTATCACCCTTTACTAAATTACATTTCTCGTGCAGTTATTTTATGTACCACATAATCAATGTACCACAGAGATCATTTTGTATTTGTCTTTCTTTACTGGCATCACTCAACATGATATTCAGGATATATTAAGTACTCATAAAGATAGTAAACATTCAAAATATCAAAAAAAATGGGGAGAGGAAGTAAACAGACATGTCTCAGAGAAAGACAAATGGATATGCAATTTTCACATGAAAAAGAACTCAGCATCACTTGTCATTAGAAAAATCCAGCTTAATAGGTCAATGAAATATCTCAAACCAGTGAGATTGGCACATATCAAAAATAGTAGGAACAATATATGATGGTGGGAATGTGGTGAAAAGGGAACACTTATTCATTATAGCAGGAAAGTCATCTGTTTCAGCCTTGTGGAAAATGGTTTGAAGAGTTCTCACCTAAGTTAAATAGAGTTTCTCTATGATCCAGAAATTCCACTTTGGGGTATCTATCCCAAGGCCTGACAAACATTCATTCACAAAAATGTATGCACACCATTGTTCATTGCTGCTTTAGTACAATAACTAAAATATGAAATCAATCCAGGTACACAACAACAGATGAGTGGGCTATGAAGACACACAAACACACACACACACAATGGAATACTATTCAGCTGCAAGGAATGACAAAAGCATGCAATTTGTTGGTCCCTGGGTTCTATCTGGTTATTTTTATATACCTATTCATCTAGTTATTTAATAACTATGTTAAAATAAAATCAATACTCTATGTGCTATCTAGTGATAATAACTTGACAGTAAATAAATATATCTAAGGTAATTGTGCTATGGACATTTTTCTCCAAAAGCCAATAAAAAAAAAAAAAAAAACAAGGAACGTGGGGATGGAGAAAAAAAAAAGGAACATACCTTAAGAAGTGGGAAATGTCTGGTATTTTACACTAGCAGAGCTAGTTGAGCTTATGCTTCATAAATAGTTTGAGAACAAAGGCAAGGACTCCATTTTATATATACCTGATGAAGGTTGGAGCATTTACAGACTACTGGCAGGAGAGTAAAGAAAAATGAACTCCAAATCATGTTATTTTGCAATGCAGGGTCTGAACCATCTTAAAAATATAAGAGGAAAGGAAAACTTGACCTAAGACCAGGCTGTCCTATCACATCAACTAACACTAAATGGAAATCAGAAGAGATATCGTCCTTTGAACTGTGAAAAATAAGAGCACCAACAACAGAAAACTGACTTTGACAACCATGACTGAACAGAGCCTACCTTGGGACTAATAAGGAAAACCCTACCCTAGGCTGTATTCCAGGACACATAAATAACAACAACAACAACAACAACAAGATGTCTTATTGCAGAGTCTAATTTGGACAACAGAGACTGAGCAGAACCTTTAGATCCATAATATCCTAGGCTTCAACTTAGGGACTGAAGGAAAACAGGGAGCAAGTGTTACAGAAGACTGAACACCACAACAACGATGGATAGGAACCTCTAGAACCTAGAGACTCTATCCTAGACCCTGACCTATAACCTGTGCAAATACCAAGATCGCTAGCTACAGTGGCTTGATTTTCTCACACACAACCGAGAGGAAACTTTCCTGGAATCACAGAAAAGCATTTGGAATGGGGTAATGAGTATATATGGAGCCAGGGATTGATCCCATGATGGTATGCTTCAAGGATAGAGAAACCTTGAATCTCTTAGGCCACGGGAGTTCCCTTTCTTCCCCAATGCTTACTGTGCCTATGCAAAAACAAAACAAACAAACAAAAAAGTGGGGGAACGCCAAACCCTACCACTCCAGCACCCATACTTTTTCTTCTTTTGTTTTGATTTGTTAGTTTTCGACTTTATTTTCCTTCTCTTTTTTTCTTCCACTTTTCTCATTCTTTTTCACTCTTGTGGTTATTATTTAGAGATTTATTTTTATTTTTATGTGCTGGGTCCATTTTTTCTTTTTTCTTCCATTTTTCTTTTCCTTTTTTTTTCTGTCTCTCTTCTTTTTTTTTTTTTTTTTGGTAGTTGTCATCAAATTTTTTCTCCCCTTTTTCTTATCCTTTGCTCAATCTACAACTGTAAAGTTGTAAAGTGGAGACCAGTTGCACTAGCATACTGAGGGGTAGAGGAGGGAGATATGGGGTGCATACTGGGAGAGGGGCAGAGGGAGGACAGCACTGGTGGTGAGAATGCCCTTCATTCATTGTCACTACATACCATTTTTGCAAGTCAGCCCCTGAAGAGGTTGACTGATGGAGGGATGGAGAATGAGGTCTTTCCCCTCCAGCTCGGAGCACGCGTCTGCCACCCTGTCCAGCCGACGGTTCTGAAGTGAAACGGCGGGTAAACAACTCGCAGTCAGGCTTGTGGAAATATTAGCTTTATTCGGTGGACAAGACTGAAGTCCAAAGACTCAGCATAAGTTTCAGTCAAAAGCCTCTCGCCTTCCACCAACCCTTGTTTTTATCCCCCAGAATCAGGTACCACCCAATGGTGGGATCAGATACCACCCAATGGTGGAAGCAGAATCGGGTATCACCCTAGAGTGGGGGCAGAATGCCAGGTCACACCCTAGGGTAGGGCACAATCACCAATCAGGGTAGGGTCAGTAACATAATAATCCCCTAAAATATTTACATACACAACATACCATAAATGATGCAGTGAAAGATTTGTAATGCACTTTGGTCACAATAAAAATTAAAAAAAAAAAGAATTATAAAACTTAGATAAATAAAAGCTATTTTGTGATTACAAAAAATATAAGAATATTTGGCATATGTTCGCAGGATACCAAGGTTACAAAGTGAGGCTATAACCATCTCAAGGACATTCTGAATGCTCTCCATGATTACTTTATGTTGATCAGACTCAGCTGCTCCTTGGCAGGTTCAGTTCTCTTCCGTTAGCCTGCTTGAAGCTTGTTTGAAATATGTGTTGTGATCTCTTTTCCTCAAGTAGTTGTAAGGAATGTAAAATGAGTATTGGGTATAGTTGGAATATTGCAAAAGGAGAAAGGCATAGTCTAATGATCATAAAGTTGAGAATATGATCTTTATTTGAAGCTGAATGGTTATGTATAACACAGGCAAAGGTACCTTAGAGAGGTCAAGATCAGTAAAATCTGTCCCTGCTTTGGACATTAAGATTCTTCTAGCTTCACTAAGGTACCCATCAATATATTGCTGAATTCCATTTGTTTAACTTAATTTGGGAATTAATCCCTGCCACCTGGACTTTAGGAATCTGTGGTTCTCCATGCTGGAGTAAGATTACGCTCTTTGTAGTAAAAGGAAATAGTCCTAACCTTTCTCTGTTTTCCAGGTCTTTGCCTTCATAGCAGATATATATTTAAGGTCTTGGTGATGTAGTTCAGTAGTAAAATCCTTGCCTATGTTGCATGAGACCTGAGTCTCATGGCACCATACTTACCTAGGCACCTGTGTATATATATGCAGGAACTTGTGCATGTACATGTGTGCTTTCACATACACAATAATAATAAAACAATATTTCGAAGAAAATTTTACTTAAGATTTATTATATATTCTAAGGGAACATATCCTGGACTATTCCACAAAAGGGATGAGATTTTGTCATTTTGAAGTGCAAGTGCAAACATGAATATTAGTGATAAAGTCAGACTTTTCCAAGAAAATTAAGCCTTTTCACTATTTTTCTTAGCATAGTAACCACACCTTCATGTACACCTTGCATAGTATTTTTTATGAATTGTTGTATCTTCAGGTGCAATAGAAAAGGTAAAACTTGTGGTGATTTAATTATAACTTTATTAGTATGAAGTGAAAAATTATATTGAAAATAAGTTCTCGGTCATTTTTTCTCTTCTAGTTCTTATTAGTTCACTCTTTGACATCTATATTTCTAGTGCTAAAAATGTGATGTCAGAAGTTATTAAAAGATATTGACATTGAATTCAAATTGATATCTCCAAATTTTATTAAGTTATTCAGTTAAAGAATATTAATCAATCTATGAAGTAGCAGGAGACTATATAGAGTTTTTTAAATAAGCTATTCATTCTGGGAAAGAAAAAAATATAAAAATTGGAAAAGATTTTAAAAAATTTATATTTTATTTTCTGGAAAAGAAAGTGGGCATAATGAATGAAGGAATGTAAAGGAAGAAACTGGAATAAAATAATTTTCAGAATAATATTTTAAGTACATTATTAGAAATCCATATAGATTTGGTGTCCCAAACTAAATAGAAAAATTGAACAAATTTATTATATATTATTTTATCATTTTCTTCAAATGATGAGGAAAATTGTAAAAATTAGCCAAGTGTAAGAAAACAAAGTAAATGACAATAGCTCCCTTCTGAAACATCTATAATGGATCAAATATTTTTATTATAAAATATTTGTCTGTATACTTAATTATCTTCTATAAGTTCTGAAAGACCCTAAACTGAATTAGTATCAGATAAGTTTTGAGTGATTTTGAGTATGTAAAAATTGCCAGGATATGTAGAAATTTTTACATAGCCCACATCATAGATCCATATGACAGCTCTGACTTTTTCATTTTCATCTATTTCTGTTGTACATTGTTTTCAAAAATATTTATTCCATACATTCAGCACTAACAGCACTGTCATGTGTCAAGCATCTCTCAGCTTCAAAAGTTATACTACCTTTTTACATTATTACTTCCACTGTCCTTTATTTTCAGAATTTTTCTGAAATTAGTTATCTTGACTTTCTCTACTGTTCTTCACATTTAATTCTCTGAAAAATATTACAAACTCAGAACTAACTCTTGCTAAATGTTACTTCCTTCTATACATTCTTCTTTGTTTTGTTTTAGAAAGACACAAAGATAAACTACTTCACTTTATATTCTTGGGCTTCTATAGCCTTAAGTAATTCCAAGTAGGCAGCATTTGAGTTTGCTTAAGCAACTCATGAAAATAACATGCTATTGGAAACAACTTTCTCAGTAATTTTGTAAAAAATTGATTAGCAAATTAATCTTTAATTTAATGAATTAAGGTTGGCACTTTGTAACCTGCATAAAATTGTTTTCAAATGATTTCTGGAGCTATTAAGGCAAAATAAGTAAGCAAATAAAATGTTTCTCTTGCTAGTATTGTAGAAATTCAGTACCTTAGAAAATCAGTTTTCCTTTTTTAAATACAATGTGATTCAGATGATAGCTAAAGTATACTGATCCTCTGGGATTTTCATGTACAATATCAATCTCTATCTCCTGGTACATAATAAGTCTAAATATGCCCCTCAGCATTTCTGATTTTATGAATTATCTATATCCTTGAAAATGTCTGTACTTTTGGGTTTGTGCATCTGTCTACAATCATGTTAATCCAAATTTCATAATTCAAGCTAAAATTTTTAGCATTTTTCTTCTTTTCTGATTTCTCTAAAGAAAAATTTGTCCAAATTTGGAATTCTGACAATATAGCAGTATAAAATAATTGGTTCCTTCTCAGCCATGCTTCTTTCATCTGAAGGCATAACATATCTATTCTGACATTTTCATTTACCCCAATGTATTTTTACTGACCGTTTTTCCCGATTTTTTGTAACACTATGATTTGCCAAGTTATTTATAATAGAGTTGTTTCTGATATTAAATATTCAAACACCCACCACCAGTATCATTTCCTTTCACCAGTGTCCCCAAACTCCCATCCATCACTCTAGCCTGCCTCCATGCTGGCACAAACAAATTTATTGCCTGTTATAGCACAAAGGCAAATGAAATTATTAAAACTTAGATCAGCACAGGTCAATTTGAAATGATTGTTATATCACACCATGGTGTTTCTAAAGTCAGTGTCTAAGGATTTACTGGGATGTGATCAATGTTTAGTTGAGCTTTCTGTGTTACTGTTTCAGTTCACTGAGGCTAGTAGATTAAGTGATAATGTTCTCATCATATTTTCTATATTACTACTGGATTGACAATACTAAAAGATTCTGAAGAGTGCACATGGCCACTTTAGTGGCTTGGAAATGGATAATGTTGAAGAGCTGGGTCTTTTTTTGTAGGATGGTGTAGGGTGTAGTGATCTGCCATTGATCATTCAGTAAGGGGAAATCTGTCATCCTCTTAACTTTCTGAGAATGCAACAGTGGTATCAGCCAGGACTAACGTTCCTGGGAAGTATCAGCAGCCATAACTTCCTTTGGGAGTTTGGTGGAGGAATGGGCAGTTTTTAGTTAGTTAGTTAGTTAGTTAGTTAGTTCTATAGATATTTTTTCAGGAAGATAGAAAAGGCAGTGGGTGAGTTTGCTGGGTTTTGGGTGGTGAATTGAGTGAAGAGGGCCTTGGCTTACACCCATTACACAAGAAAACACTTAGAATTTTCAGCTCTGTGATTTGATCTCACCTGCGAGGATTTTAGCATTCAAACAAACAATTTGTTTGATTTCGGTTTCGGAGTTAGGCCATTTCTGTTGGAGGGGGTAGCATTCTGCTATTGTAGTTCATGCAGAATGGGGAGTTTGCATCCTTTCTTTTCTAAAAAGTTCTCAGATGTATCAGCAGGATCAGATTGCCTGGGCAGTATTGGCAGTCATTTTTTGTTTTGGAAGCTTGTTGGAGGAACTCAGTGTTTTTCTATTAAGAAGATGGTGGCAGTGGGTCTCACTATAAATTCCAGGTCCTTGCCAGCCTCTTTTTCTTCTTGCCTCATCTCACAACCTAACTTTTTCCTTCTATTTTCTCACTGAGATTATAGTTAGTTTTTCTTCCTTGTCCTTTTCATCTTTCTACCCCTCATCTTCTTTTGCAAGCAGTTGTGCTTTGGCTAGCAAATAAAAAACTGGGATTCATATTCTGATCTGGCAGCATAGCTTGGAATAATCATCACACTATGTCAGCACTTCCTTACTTGGCACAGCTCAATATAACCAGAACCTTCTCTGAAGAACACCTACATACCATTTTGTTGATGTGTGGTATCATAATACTAAACATTTATATAGATATTATTCTCAGCCAGGTGTTTTTAGAAACTGTCTACTATTATACTTACTTTTCACACACAACTTTAAGAATAACGTATTTTTATTAGTACAACTTTATAAATGAGTGAACAGATACATGTAAAGAGTTGTGAAGACGCTATAGTCTTCTGATTACTTGGAAGTAGATCTTCAATTTCAAGTACTTTATACTGCCAACTTCATGCTCTTCACCACTGAGCTGGACTATCAGACTGTTTTCGGACAAGTTGATTTATAAAAATCTTGCTATTCTAGGCCAGAAAGATAGCATAAAGATAGAGTGTTTCCCTTGCATGCAGAAGGATAGTGGTTCGAATCCCAGCATCCTATATGGTCCCCCAAGTCTGCCAGGAACAATTTCTGAGCATAGAGCCAGGAGTAACCCCTGAGCACTGCCGGGTGTGACCCAAAACAAAAACAAAAAAAGTCTTGCTATTCTACTGACATTTTCTGAGCTATATAAATCCATTATGTGAAAGATGATATTAGTTACAGTAACTTATTTAGTGCATATGCCAAAGACCATGATAGCCAAACAAATGTTTATTCATTTTTTTGTTCCCCAGATTTACAGTATAAGAAAGGAGATAGGCATCCCTAGCATCTAATATGTTTAATATCTCATTAGGCTTCGGGATTGGGTTCCTATGTAAGCAGACTATCAATAATTTTTATTGCCAATTATTCATGTTAACTATTAGAATTTGTCGAGTTATTTTTGGTAAAAGAAAAAAGTTTGAACCTTTCAACCTTGAAAGAAAATGTCTTATAAGTAAATTTGGTGAATTTTCTTGAGGTCCAATATATTTTATAAAACTCAGCTGCCTTATCTATGGTCTGGAAGAATGACATCCAGCAGAGAGGAACTCTTTCAAGCCACTTTTCACTGAATTGCAAAAAAAAAAAAAACAAAAAACAAAAAACAAAAACTCTAGATTTATGTATAAAAGTACCATAATCTTAAACTTTTATTTCTCACTAAGTATTATTCCATTACTTGAAAAATGTGTACTCAAACTTTGTAGCTGGATTGTATGTCTTTTGGACATGCCCTAATCTTCTTTTTTTTACAGTTTCTTATTTTTGGTACATCAAGAATATCAAGTATATTGTTAAATCTCTTTGATCCAACCTTGGATTTGACTTTACCAAAGTGATTCTGACTTGTTTGAGGTAAAAACATTGAATGTGGAAAGTAAAATTTGAATGCTCTCTGTACTCATTTGCTCAAGATAATGCTATTAGTTTAAGTCCTTTCAGTAAAATAAGAAAAAGAAAATGTTGTATGTGATAAAGAAAGAATTAAATTGTGTGTGAGAGAGAAAAAGAGAGAGAATGAGAATATGAATGTGTGTTTGTTTGATTTACTGTATCTTTTTCTCTATCCATATAGCCTTCTTTTTTCACTCTCATTTTTCTACAGCTAGATGGTTTGATATTGTCTCCCACAGATCACTGAACCCTGTGGAATATTTGCAATGGCTACATCAGGTGAGAGTCATCTTCTTTTGTTTATTATTTTATCTTTATTTTAAATCACACACTTTTATTCTTATATGTACTGTTTATTTTTTCATGCTGACCATGATGAATAACAAATTTTAGAGACACTGGATTCTGTTATCCTCCTCTAAAAAGTAGATAATTGGTCAATTAATCTGTTCATTTGACAAAAATCAAATCCCAAGTTTTGTGCTGGTAATAACTAAAAATGTTAAGTCCTGTTTTTCTAATCTTTAATTGATATTTTTTGCTGGAAAATTTTCCAATTGTTTCCAAATTATTCAGCTTGTTTTCCATGGTTTGATTCTTTCTCTTGTTGCTATCATATTTTAAGGATTCCTGCACCCCATAACTTATTTTTTAAATTAGGTTTTCCCACAATCCTAGAAAAAACTATTTTATCTTTTCCATTTAATTATGATTTTTTCACACAGAAAAATCCGTTCTGATTTTATATAAAACAAACTTAATTACTTGCAATCTTGGTTCCCCTCAAATAAAAAGTCCAAAATAGTGCAAGAAAATCAAAAGGAAAATAAAAATATAGATTCCTTTGCTAGAATGCTAAAACCATGAATGGTTCTCTCAAGAGAAAACAAAATTTGAATAAAGTAGTTGGTGCTTAAAATTATGATGTCCTGGGGCCAGAACATTAGCACAGTTCATAGAGCATTTGACTTGTACGTGACAGACAAGGTTTGATCTCCTGCATATTATATGATTCCCTGAGCCTGTTAGGAGTGAAATTTGAGTGAAGAGCCAGGAGTAACTCCTGAGCTCAGAAGGATATGGCCTCAAAACCAAAAATAAAAAAATATGTCCTAACTGGTTTTGGTTGACAGCATATAGCAATACAGACCAATACATCTCTCTATAGCTCAATAGCTCAGAGAGACATAAGAGAAAGATGAGATGTTTGATCATCAGACTCATTGCTCATTTTATTTTGTCTGACATAGATGCACACCTTCAACTTCCCAAAATGTATACAAAATTTTGTTATCTGAAAAATTATCAAAAAACATCTTAACTCTTGTCACTCCATTCTGATACATAAAATAAAGATAAAATGTCTATAAGTTTTTGGGGTTGAGAGATAGTACAATGACTAGGCACTGCCATGCATGTGACCAATCTGGATTCAATCCCCATCACCCTAACCATCACCAGGAATGATTTTTTGAGCAAAGAATGAGCCAGAAGTAAACCCTGAATTCAGTTATATGTGGCCCCCAAACAAAACACAAAGAAACAAGAAACAAAAATTCAAGAACTTTTTTCCTAGCCCAAACATTCTAGGAGAAAGTTGTGCATACTTATTGCCTAGTACAGTGGTCTGCAACCACTAGTCCATAGACCATTGTCAGTCTGATGATATCAAAGATCAAACACCACTAATCAAGAAGGAACAATAATACAATAGTTCTTGCCTTGTAAACAAGCTAACTGGTTCAATCTCTGGTACCTCATATGGTTTCACAAGCCTGCTAAGGGAGATCCTTGAACACAGAGCTAGGAGTAAGCACCTAAGCACCACCAACTGTGACCCAAAATAACAATAAAACTATAACACTAGTTTCCTTCTAGGTTAATGACTCTCAGTATCAGCGTCACTGGTCAAGAGGTATAAAAATGTTGAAGACCATTGCATTGGGAAATCGTAGTACACAACAAGTGAGTGTACCTCTATCAGTCTCCAACTAGTACCTCACAGTGTTTGGTATAAAATTTAACTCTCATTTTTAGTTATATCCAATTCTCATTTCAACTCTCTTTCATGTTACTTCCTCTTCTTAGTATAAATGATACAAAACCTCTCTCAACAAATAAGTTAATGTAAGATTTGAGCAGACTACAGTAGATCTTTCCTAATTTTATTTGGATATAAATTAATTCCCATTACTTCATGGAGGCTGAATGGAGGAAGTTATTCCAGAGAGTACCTATGCTTCTGTTTTTAATTTAAATTTTATTTATTACTTTAGCATGGTGTTGTACCAAACACTGGAACAAGCACATTAAATAATACACAGGGCCTGTCTTCCTGTAATTCAAACTAGTGGGACTTATGATAAATACTGTTCTATTGACACAAAGTATGATATAATGGAACAGTGATGTGAGAATAATTCTAGTAATTATGAAAAGAATCAGTGGGCAATATCATTCAACCTGCCTTTAGAAGGAAATATAGGATTTATGCCAGGTGGAAAGGAGTAGGGAATGCCTTTACAAACTAATATTGACATTAGTACCACTCAGACTTCCTTTTAGGAAAAAGTCATTCTTTTTTCCATCTTCTTGGAGTGCTGGTTATTGAAATTCTCCAGTTGAGTCTTTTGTGATTAGGCTTCAATTATAGGAAGAAAACTTGCCTAGGATTATATATATGCCATGTCCTCAGAGGCAGATGATCTTCACTAGCAAGTCAATCTGGCTTTATAAAGCCCCAGGTCCTTTGTCCTGATTCAGAAAATGTTGAATAGTATTGATTAAAGCTTCTATTTCATCAGCTTCAGAGTTTAATATATCCCAGTACCCAATTCTATTTCTCTTACTCCCTTTTCTTCCCTCAGAGACCACGTATTTGTGAACCTCTGACAGCCCAAATAAAGATTCTTGAAAATTTTTGCCTACCATACAAAGAGGTAATATTATTTTGAAAAGTACCAAGGAGATCAGAAATCAATGAAGCAAGTTTAGTGCACAAATTTGGTGGAATTGATGAAAGACTAAAAATGCAGTTAAAGAAGAAGAGTAGTTCTTATGGCCTGTCTAAGAAATTCAGAATTGATCTTGAAGACACTAGGAGATCATTTTAAATTGTTTGTTTGTAGTACATGACAGGAAAAGAGAAAGCAGCAAAATGACCAACTTTTGGTAGGAAAATTTTGATTGATATTAACTGTTTCCTTTTTCATCAGTGAGATTTTCTGTACTGTATTCTGACTTTAATTGTTGAATTTACTTTTAAAGGTTATTATTAAAATACGTTTAAAATTTAAGGAAATGATTTCTGATGTCAGTTTTTAAAACTATCAGAGATAAGAACAATGAAAGAAAATTTAAATTCCTCCTAAAAAAATATTTCTCTGGAGAAGTTTGAGAAAGACACAGAAAATAATATATGAAAAGACTTTCAAAACTTAGTAAAATTATTCTCACCTATCAAGTCTCATGTAAAATTTCATTGAAGGCTGCTTTATTTGGATTAAATAAAAAAATGTTTGTCTTCTTAGGTATTCTACCAGAAGCTTGTTGGGTGAGAGAACTTGTAGTATATTGCAATCTTCATTTACATTATTTTTCATATTTCCTTCTCTTCTTCCTATCTTTATTTTTTGTACAAATTTAGTTTTATTGTAACAAAACTACTTGTACACATTTTAAGGTTTAAAATTGAGTATCTATCCTTTATAGTGGAACAAAAAGAAAATTTAAAAATAAACAGAAACAAAACTACAGTAGAGAATGTCAATTCCAAATAAGTTTTTAAGGTTCTGCTGATTTTCCCATCAAGTAGCAGGGCTACTTACTTTTCACCATTAGGAGAAAATTTTACTTTAAGTGCCATCTTAAACTGCAAGATGTCCATTAAATACATCAATTAAACATGCCAAAGAAGAAGCCATGTTGTAAAAATGTCCACCTAATCCACCCAGATATCTCAAACTTACACTTTTGCTGTCGTTCTATAGCCCCTTTTATTTTTTAAAGTTTTTTTATTTTTATTAAACTCGAGGAATTGACAAATACATGTTGGTAAATGCTAACTGTCCATATTCATGTAGAGACATAGTGTGATCTCTGAGTCCAGTATACAAAGAAGGAAGGGAAAAGGCTAGAATTCTCTGAGCTACTATAAAAGGTCCTAGCAACCCCAGGTAATGGAGCAGCAGAGCTAAGGGAGCAGAAAGGTTTTCTTTCTTTTCCAAAGAGCACTGTGCTGTTGATTCCTTAGTTTTTGCAGAGACAAGAAGGGATAAAATTAATTTGGAACAGAAAGCAGTAGAGATCTTTTTCCCCTACTCAAGGTATTTCCCCAAATTATGTTGAGAACCAAAGTGTAAAGGAGAAAAGTGACCTCAAAAACAGGGAGACTAAGCACAGAGGAGCAGGGAGAGGAGAAGAAAATAAAAAGACTGCAACTTTCCCCCAGGGAGTGGAGGACCTATTTTTATTTTGTGTTATAAGGTGCTGCCACAGAGAGCCTTAGAGAAGGGGTCCCAACATTTGCATTCAAGTGTCAATTCTTTCATTTTCTGTTATGGTATCATATGATATAGAGTGATTATCTTGTCATGATTGCAATTGTTACATTTTACTAAACACATCTGTGTTTTCTCTCTTGATTTGAGGAGGAAACACTTAGCGCTCTACATTTCCATTTTCTCAATAAGAAAGTAGGAGCACCAATTTTTCTCTGTATAAATCAGAAGATCCTAGGTGTGAGACTTTGATGGTATTTTACAAACTGTAAAACATCATAGGGCTGGGAATCAGAACAATAAAGTCCTGGACAATCCAAGTAACTCATTTCACATTGTGTTGGATGACTGAGTTTTAAAGCTTCAAGCTCTTATTATACTATTCAACACATTGAAGACATAAAGTGGAAAGTGGGGAGAAAGGAGGGGACTTCTGCCTCTTGAAAAAGGACCTGCTGGCCCATTAAAATGCATCTAGCAGAGGACATAAAACCAATGAGAAGGAGCAATTTACTTTTACAGCTGGGGCAGGAGTCATGCAACTATTTTTACTAACTACAGCTGTTCCCAAGTCTATCGGAGTGCTTAAAATATTTATGATTGTGGTGTTGGTGTGAGACACTGTCTGTCGCAAGCAGAAAAACTAACCTGTGTTAGAATGTGTCTGTTGTCATTTTCTTGTCTGATAAGTAAAGAAATGAAAATACAGAGGGCTGAGCAAAATTCTAATATAACGCATCAAGAAAAGAAAAAATGAGGAAGACTTGGCTTCATGCCAGGACTAAGAGTGTTGCCAACTTGGCACTTTTCCTACCTAGAGTTGGGATTACCCTGTAGTATATTAAAGTATCAGCTTTTTAATTTACCATATTATTTTCCAGATGTTTTTGGTAGAAAGGGACTTCTCGGCAAACACTTGAGTGCTTGTCAGAGAATTACACATTTAATATTACACTACTCATTATTTTAATTAATGACAGGATGAAGTTGCTTGAAGACAATTCTTAGTCACACAAAAAAGGATGTGAATATTTTATGAGGGCAGGAAATTATCTTTAACATTGATGAATTGGAATGCTCAGAAATTATAATAGGAGGAAAACTGCTAAAAAATGAACTGGTTGTAATGCCACTTAATATAATACAGCAATTCTGATAGAAAATTGATATTCTGACACCATGAGATAATAGGCAAAATAACATATCTGAAATTGACGTGTGTCATCCATAAAAGTCACATAAAATAGTTAAGTAGAATTTGAAAATTTATAAACAGTGATGGATATAGGAGACTTGAATCCTATTAAGTCTCCAAGATTATAGCAGTTTTTTTGTCCCCCAAATCACAATACAGACCAGGCAAAGAGCCTGGGTTGAGATGTATATGGGATGCATTTACTGTACCTCCATTTTCTATACAGTCAGTGTAAAGAATACAGCCTATGGTAAGAATTGGGAGGCCTTATCTTTTCTTTTCTTTTCTTTTTTTTTTGATTATTTTAATATATATGAGATTATAGCATTTTTGTAGCAATACTATGATTATCATTTATTGCACATTTTCCTAGGTGTCAGCTATTTTGTTACTTTATTCAGAAGTTACAATTTAAAGTGCTAATTTGTTCATATGACAGAAAGCAAATCTTAGATATTTTAATGATTTTTTTTCAAGTTCTTTGACTTAAAATAAATGGCCAGGTCATTCTACAGTCTAAGTTTTAATTACGTTTTAATTATCAAAGACTCTTAGGGGAAAAATAAAGTTTAAAACATTTTTTTCAGGGGCTGAAATAGTAATACAGTGAATAGGACATTTACCTTGCATGTGGTCAACCCAATTTGGATCTCAGGCTTCTTATGAGGTTCCCTGAGCACCACCAGGAGTAGTAATTCCTTAGTGCATATCCCTGAGCACCGCCAAGTATGACCCAAAAAATCCAAAAAGAAAAATTTATTTTTCCCAAATTGTAAATGAATTGGCTACTGTAGGGTCCTGTTCAGTTCAAAATACTTGTGATTTCTTTTTAAATATCTATCTATCAGTTTCTTTTAAGTTACAGATACTAGGTGTATGATCACTCTTTCCAATACAGTTATTCAATATATCCACTTCAATCCCTTAGATTCAACTATGTTATATGAAACTCTTATACCAAAAAAATCTGGAAAATAATATAGTAGCATTTCTAGATATTACACTGATATTCTGGGCTCATAAAAATGAAGCATATGTAACCAGAAACATGAATGGCTCTTTGTAGAGCAATGTAGTTGTAGAAGGTAATAATTTTCTGCTATATCTCTTCTGATTTTTCCACACAAAGAACTCTTTGCTATTGTTGCTTTTTTAATTTAACAGAACATTTAGTTTTATCAATTTCCCATCAATACACAAAACATGTCATGATGATCATAGTGGCCATTTCCAGTGGTTGGCATGAGGTTATTTTATTAAAGACTCCCATATTTCCATTGGATAATTTTTCCTTATGAAAATTAAATTGTGTCCTTCCTAGGGAATCACTTCTATTTACCACTCTGAAGGCTGATCTTAAGTTGTTGAATATCTGGATCTGCTCCTATCAACCCCATCTTCAATTTTGTAACCTGTTCTATATACTTCTTATAAACTCTGCTTTTAGCCATTTTCTCAAGAACATTAAACTATAGTTTAGTGAAAGTTCTTTTGTTTTGTGGGAGGTCTATATCCAGAAATGCTGAGGGAGACTCCATACTTTGTGTTTAAGATCACTCCTGGCAAGCTCAGGGAATCATAGGGGTACTGAGGATCAGTAACATGAAAAGTAAGTACCCTACTCATTGTACTATCATCCTGGTCCTGCTTATATATTTTAGAGATACACCATTACTACACACCAATTACTGAAATGTCAACATTCATCAACCCACAGTCTACTGGACCTACTCCATCTTTTCAGTTCCTTTTCCTACCTCGGTAACCTCAGTTCTGCTTTCAGAGTCTATGAGTTCATTGTCTCTGGATTTTTTTCCTTGCTTTCTTTTTTATAAACATATAGTGTCATGTACCATTTGTTTTTTTTTAATCCCTTTTACTTATTTTCTTAGCATGACTTCCCTCTTCCAGTTCCATCCTGCTATAGAAAAAGTCATAATTTTACCATTTCTTAAAAGTAATGTAGAATTTATTTTAATGAGTATAAAAGTCATAGGCAGAAGAGAAGACTTGAAGGGCTAGAACAAATCATGCAGGAACTCCAGGTTTGATCTAAATTCTACTCAGCCCCTAGTACCGATGGGTAAAGCATCAAAGCAAACAAAGAAATAAACCTATCATTTGTTTTGATTTTGAAAAAGCTGCAGGTTATAATTAAATGTCAAAATCAATGTGACTTTTTCCTTGATCTTTTAAGAGTGAATTCTTCCTACAATGTCTTCTGGCATACCCTTTCACTGTCAGGGACTCTAATACTTATACCCCAGGATCTGCTCAGTATTCTGACATTATTAGTTTACACTGAGACGCAAATCTATGTTTTCTTCCCATTGTCACAGTTATAGTCTCAACTAGTGTTTAACTTCTCCTTATATTCTTGACTCTTACCAACAGACACACCAAACTTTAATATAAAGATGGCACTAACTCCCAGGACAATTCTTTCTCTCAATGTCAATGGACTAAATGCACCAGTTAAGAGACACAGAGTGGCTAAATGGATCAAAAAACTCAATCCAACCTTCTGCTGCCTACAAGAAACGCACCTGAATAGTCAGAACAAACATAGACTCAAAATAAAAGGCTGGAGGAAAATCATCCAAGCAAACAACACCCAAAAAAAAGCAGGAGTGGCCATATTAATATCAGATGATGCAAACTTTATACTTAGGAAAGTAGTAAGGGACAAAGATGGACATTTTGTATTAATCAAGGGATATGTACAGCAGGAAGAAATCACCCTCCTAAACATATATGCACCGAATGAGGGGCCAGCAAAATATTTAATACAACTGTTGACAAATCTGAAAAATAATATCAATAACAACACAATAATTGTGGGAGACCTCAACACGGCATTGTCAACACTAGACAGGTCAACCAGACTGAAACCCAACAAGAATATATACTAGACCTGAGGAGAGAAATGGAAGTAAGAGGCCTAGTAGATATATACAGGACACTCCACCCCCAGAGGCCTGGATACACATTTTTCTCTAATGTACATGGGACATTCTCTAGGATAGACTACATGTTAGCACACAAAAGATATCTCCATAATATCAGGAGGATAGAAATTTTGCAGGCTGCCTTTGCTGACCACAAAGCCCTGAAATTATATATAAACTACAAAGGGACACAGAAGAAAAAAATTTTAACACCTGGAAGTTAAATAGCCTCATACTGAATAATCAGTGGGTCCGAGATGAAATCAAAGAGGAAATCAAAACCTTCCTGAAAACAAATGACAATGGAGAAACAAATTATCAGAACCTATGGGACACAGCAAAAGCAGTACTGAGAGGAAAATTTATAGCTTTGCAAGCACACATCAGGAAAGAAGAAGGGGCATACCTGAATAGCTTAATGACGCAGCTCATAGAATTAGAAAGTGCTCAACAAAAGGATCTAAAAATAGGGAGGCAGAAGGAAATAACAAAGCTGAGAGCAGAAATCAATGAAGTGGAAACCAGAAAAACCATCCAAAAGATCAACGAAAGCAGAAGTTGGTTCTTTGAAAAAATAAACAAGATTGATAGACCACTGGCAAAACTAACAAAGAAAGAAAGAGAGAGAAACTTGATAACTCGTATTAGGAATGAAAAAGGAGAGATTACTACTGATATGGTAGAGATTCAAAGGGTAATCAGAAACTACTTTGAGAAACTCTATGCCACTAAAAATGAAAACCTGGCAGAAATGGATAAATTTTTGGAATCTTATAATCTTCCACGATTGAATGAAGAGGATGTAGCATATCTAAACACACCCATTACTATTGAGGAAATTAAGAAAGTAATCAAATGTCTGCCCAAAAACAAAAGCCCAGGCCCAGATGGATTTACTAATGAATTCTTTCAAACCTTTCAAGAGGAACTACTACCAATCCTGGCAAGACTCTTTCATGAAATTGAAAAAACAGGAAAACTTCCAAATAGCTTTTATGAAGCCAACATACCTTGATACCTAAACCAGACAGAGATGCTACGAAAAAAGAAAATTACAGACCAATATCGCTGATGAATGCAGATGCAAAGATCTTCAACAAAATCCTGGCAAATAGGATTCAATGCCTCATTAAGAAGATCATCCACTACGATCAAGTAGGTTTCATTCCAGGAATGCAAGGCTGGTTTTAACATTCGTAAATCTATCAACATAATACACAACATCAACAGCAAGAAAAATAAAAATCACATGATCATATCACTCGACGCAGAGAAAGCATTTGACAAGGTCCAACACCCATTCTTGATCAAAACTCTCAGCAAGATGGGAATGGAGGGAACCTTTCTCAATCTAGTTAAGGCCATCTACCACAAGCCAGAGGCAATTATTGTCCTCAATGGAGAAAAAACTGAAAGCCTTTCCTCTAAATTCTGGCACAAGTCATGGCTGTCCTCTCTCACCACTCCTATTCAACATAGCACTGGAAGTACTCGCTATAGCGATTAGGCAAGAAAAGGATATCAAGGGAATCCAGATAGGAAAGGAAGAAGTCAAGCTCTCACTGTTTGCAGATGACATGATACTCTACTTAGAAAACCCCAAAGACTCTATCAAAAAGCTTCTAGAAACAATAGACTCATATAGCAAGGTGGCAGGCTACAAAATTAACACACAAAAATCAATGGCCTTCCTATACACCAATACTAATAAGGAAGAAATGGACATTAAGAAAACAACTCCATTCACTATAGTGTCACACAAACTCAAATATCTTGGAATCAACTTGACTAAAAATGTGAAGGACCTATACAAGGAAAACTATAAAACTCTGCTCCAAGAAATAAGAGAGGACACGCGGAAATGGAAGCATATACCCTGCTCATGGATTGGCAGGATTAACATCATTAAAATGGCAATACTCCCCAAAGCACTGTACAGATTTAATGCGATCCCCCTAAAGATACCCATGACATTCTTCAAAGAAGTGGACCAGGCACTTTTGAAATTTATTTGGAACAATAAACACCCTCGACTAGCTAAAGCAATCATTGGGAAAAGAATATGGGAGGAATTACTTTCCCCCAACTTTAAACTTTACTACAAAGCAATAGTTATCAAAACAGCATGGTATTGGAATAAAGACAGGCCCTCAGATCAGTGGAATAAGCTTGATACTCAGAGAATGTTCCCCAGACATACAATCATCTAATTTTGATAAAGGAGCAAAAAATCCTAAATGGAACAAAGAAAGCCTCTTCAACAAGTGGTGTTGGCAAAACTGGGTAGCCACTTGCAAAAATTGAACTTAGACCCCCAGCTAACATCATGTACGAAGGTAAAATCCAAATGGATTAAAGACCTCGATATCAGCCCCAAAACCATAAGATATATAGAACAATACGTTGGTAAAACACTCCAGGACATTGAGGCTAAAGGCATCTTCAAGGAAGAAACTGCACTCTCCAAGCAAGTGAAAGCAGAAATTAACAGATGGGAATATATTAAGCCGAGAAGCTTCTGCACCTCACAGGAAATAGTGCCCAAGTTACAAGAGCCACCCACTGAGTGGGAGAAACTATTCACCCAATACCCATCAGATAAGGGGCTAATCTCCAAAATATATAAGGCACTGACAGAAAAAAACATCTAATCCCATCAAAAAATGGGGAGAAGAAATGAACAGACACTTTGACAAAGAAGAAATACAGATGGCCAAAAGACACATGAAAAAGTGCTCCACATCACTAATCATCAGGGAGATGCAAATCAAAACAACGATGAGATACCACCTCACACCCCAGAGAATGGCACACATCACAAAGAATGAGAATAAACAGTGTTGGCGGGGATGTGGGAGAAAGGAACTCTTATCCACTGCTGGTGGGAATGCCGTCTAGTTCAACCTTTATGGAAAGCGATATGGAGATTCCTCCAAAAACTGGAAATCGAGCTCCCATACGATCCAGCTATACCACTCCTAGGAATATACCCTAGGAACACAAAAATACAATACAAAAACCCCCTCATTACACCTATATTCATTGCAGCTCTATTTACCATAGCAAGACTCTGGAAACAACCAAGATGCCCTTCAACAGACGAATGGCTAAAGAAACTGTGGTACATATACACAATGGAATATTATGCAGCTGTCAGGAGAGATGAAGTCATGAAATTTTCCTATACATGGATGTACACAGAATCTATTATGCTGAGTGAAATAAGTCAGAGAGAGAGAGAGAAAAACGCAGAATGGTCTCACACATTTATGGGTTTTAAGAAAAATGAAAGACATTCTTGCAATAATAACTTTCAGACACAAAAGAGAAAAGAGCTGGAAGTTCCAGCTCACCTCAGGAAGCTCATCACAAAGAGTGATGAGTTTAGTTGGATAAATAACTACATTTTGAACTGTCCTAATAATGAGAATGTATGAGGGAAATTGAGAACCTGTTTAGAGTACAGGCGGGGGTCGGGTGGGGAGGAGGGAGACTTGGGACATTGGTGATGGGAATATTGCACTGGTGATGGAAAAAAAAAAAGAATAATAAATACATTGATGGTAAAACTAGAGAAGTGTGCAAAAAGTCATCAAATCCAAGGTTCTGCACTACACAAAAAAAAAAAAATAAGATGAATAAATTCTTGTAATCTAATCATGATTTAGTTAGGATTGCTTGTTATATTTTTGAAAGTTGATAAAATAGTAAATATGAAATATTACTCTTATCAAATACAAAAAAGAAAGAAGGAAGAAAGAAGTGCTCGATAATGATGCATTTTGCATTATCTGAGGTTATCAAGACAACATGTTGCAACCTTAAACATACATAATCTTTTGGGACTATGGAGCCACGCCAGGATGTTGCTGTTCTTATGACTACTTTGTACTCAGAAATCACTCTGGCTGTGCCTGAAAGACCGTATGTGGTGCTGAGATTGCTAAAGACAATGCTCTAATTCTTCCTAAGAAGCCCTATTGTTTCATTTAGGATCTATATTTTAGAGAACGTCTGACTATTCAGAGAGCTCATATTTTATTTTATAGATCAGAATTACCTTTAGATTTTGTTCTGACAATTGTTAGAAAATGAGAATTATCAAAATCCAGGTCTGATTTCTTTTTTATACTGTCTCCTCTAAAATTTGGATCTGGACCATAAGAAGAAACCAGATGGCATGCTTCCTCTGTTTGTACAGGTCTCTAAATGGTCTGGTATCTTGGCTATATTTTTCACATTCAGAGTAACTTCAGGCAAGATCTTTTCCAAGTACAGAAAATTTCCCTTTTCAATTTCCAATAACATGTCCTTTACTTCCACTTGACCCCACCTACATCTTTATCAAATACTTTAAGAATTTCTTCAATAACACCTTCTTCAAGACCCAAGAATTTCACCTAAAACTCTTCTTAAATTCCATTTTCAGTACTAAAGACGCACTCACATTTTAAGCTTTAGCAAAAGCATTGCTTCACTTCCATTATTTTCCTGAATTAGCTTGATAAAATAATAAATTATCTTAAAATTGGTTGTTTGTAACGTGTTATGCCAGTGTTTTGGTTTGAAAGAGTAAAGCCTATGTAGAGAAGAGCAGAATATGGAAATACCCTAAATTGATACATTCTTCTGATTTGTAGACTTACCAGCTTTAGTACTAAGGGAACTCAGAATAACTACTTCCAATATTTTGTTTGTGTATGCAGAAAGAAGAGAGCTCTACCTCACACTCGTTTTTAAGATTTATTATGTTCAAAATACATATTTACTTACATGCTTTCTAGTATTTGATAATATGATAATCATCTTATATGTCTGTGGGTAAATCTTAATATGCTTGTTAAACTCAAACATCCTCCCAGATAAGTCCAGTTCCAATGTTGCTTTCTTAGTTAACGGACTCTAAATAATAAGAGCAATTGAAAACCAACTCTCTTGACTACATTGAATATTAAGTATAGAATACTTTTAATACTTTATATAGAATACTCTGTTCTCTAGTATACATTGAACTATATCACTAGACTTTAAATGATAATCCTGATATTACCATTTAATTGGTTTTTTTAAGAGCAGATGAAAGGGCTGGGGTACACTTAGTGGAGTTAAGAGTCAGTTCCTAACAATGAGCACAAAATTAGCCTCTGGTAGTATTCAGGGAACCATATGTTTGTTCCATGGAACAAACCAGCTTTGGCAAAAGTAGCTGCATACTACTTTGATCACTGTATCTTATTGCTAAAAACTAGTGGTAATTTTTTAGTACTGAATGAATCTAAGATTTTTTTTAGAACCCAAATTATTTAATTGAGGAAAGTAATAAGATGAAGATTATGCAGTTATGAAAAGAAGCATAATCATTCCCTATATTTCCCTTAAAAAAAACAAATACTTGAAATAAAGAGATAGAAGGGGACTTGCCTTGAATACAGCCAACTTGTTTTCAATCTATGTCATCACATATGGTTCATTACCCAAATATGACCAGGAGTAATTCCTCAATGTGGAACCAAGAGAAAATTCTAAAACAGGCTGAGTATGGCACAAAAACCAAAAGAAAGAAAATAAGCAGACTGTCTACAAAAAGAAAAATAATTAGTTGGTGTCAAATTTGGCACATTAAAAAAATTGGCACATTACATGAGAAATGTTTACATATCTAAACACAATAGTTTTCTTAGTTATCAAAACAATTAAGACAATTCCTTGCAAATTTTTTTCTGAGCTCTTAGTTTCTTTTTTTAAATAATTTTTATTGTAACCAATGTGAATTACAAATATTTCACAGTTATATTTAAGGTACATAGTGACAGTAAATTAGGGCCATTCCCACCACCAGTGTTGTCCTCCCTCCACCGCTGTTCCCACCCTTCTTGTCCACTGGACTGCTATTGTAAAAGGTCCCCTTTGTGTATAAGTTGTAGATTGGGTTATCTTGATTCTGTGTGGTTGACTTTAGATTTTTTTTGGGGGGGGGGCACACCCAGTGATGCTCAGGGGTTACTTCTGAATCTACTCTCAGAAATCACTCCTGACTTGGAGGGCCCTATGGGATGCCAGGGGATTGAACCACTCCGTCTTAGGTCTGCTGAATGCAAGGCAAATGCCCTACCGCTGCGTCACCGCTACAGCCCTGACTTTAGATTTGGTGTTTAGATCTGTTCATTTTTTATTTTCTCTCAATGTACATGCGACTATTTGCTCCAGGTATCATTACTTTTTCCTCAATTTATGAGGCAGAACAAGATGATTCAAGTTTTGTGGTTCTGTTGTTAAATAAACGAAAGAAAAAGAAAAAGAAAGAAAGAAAGAAAGAAAGAAAGAAAGAAAGAAAGAAGAAGAAAAAGAAAGAAAGAAGAAAGAAAGAAAGAAGAGAGAAGAGAGAGAGAGAGAGAGAAGAAAAAGAAAGAAAGAGAAGAAAGAAAAGAAAGAAAGAAAAGAAAGAAAGAAAGAAGAAAGAAAGAAAGAAGAAAGAAAAAGAAGAGAAAGAAAGAAAGAAAGAAAAGAAGAGAAAGAAAGAAAGAAGAAAAGAAAGAAAGAAAGAGAAGAGAAAGAAAAAAAAGAAAGAAAAGAAAGAAGAAAGAAAAAAGAGAGAAGGAGAGAAGAAAAAAAGAAAGAAGAAAGAAAGAAGAAAGAAAGAAAGAGAAGAAGAAAGAAGAAGAAAGAAAGAAAGAAAGAAAGAAAGAAAAGAAGAAAGAAAGAAAGAAAGAAAGAAAAGAAAGAAAGAGAAAAAGAAAGAAGAAAAGAAAGAAAGAGAAAAAGAGGAAAGAAAGAAAAGAAAGAAAAAAAAGAAGAGAAAGAAAGAAGAAAAAGAAAGAAAAAAGAGAGAAAGAAAGAAAGAAGGAGAGAAAGAAGAAGAAAGAGAAAGAAAGAAAGGAAAAAGAAAGAAAAGAAAGAAAAGAAAGAAAAGAAAGAAAGAAAGAAGAGAGAAAGAAAGAGAAAGAAAGAAAGGGGAGAGAAAAAGAAAGAAAAAGAAAGAAGAAGAAAGAAAGAAAGAAAAGAAAGAGAAAAAAGAAAGAAAGAAAGAAAGAAAGAAAAAGAAGAAAGAAAGAAAGAAAAAAAAGAAAAAGAAAGAGAAAAAGAAAGAAAGAAAGAAAGAAAGAAAAAGAAAGAAGAAAGAGAAAGAAAGAAAAAGAAAGAAAAAGAAAGAAAGAAAGAACAAAGCTGGGAGGAGCCCATCTAAAAGTTATAAATTTAAAAGAGAAAAGAAAAACAAGCAACGACAAAAACAGCAATAACTAAAAACAAACAAACAAAAAACAATAATATCAAGAGAAAAAAAGGAAGGGGGACTGGTGTGGCAAGGTTTGGGTTTTTTTTGTTGTTGTTTTGGTTTGGCTTGTGTGGTTTTTTTTTTTGTTTTGTTTTGTTTTTTTGCATAGTCACAGTAAGTTTCTTATTTACTATCTTACTAAATGAACAACCTTAGAGGTAAAGATTCTTCAAAGTGCTTCTGACACCTTGACACAAACATTCATTGTACAGTCTCATAATTTATGTTTCATTCTTGGTGACATTATTATATTTATCTGAAATATAAGCTTGTACAGCTTTGTAAAACAGAGAAAGTCTCAACGGGAATAATTAATAGAAAAATGATTCCACTAGAACATTTTTTTCTTTCAGTTGAAGATAGGATTTTCAGATTAATAATTCTCTCTGAACAAAAATATTTTCTAATTAATCATAGTTTTTTCTTATATTTTAACCATAGAAAACTAAGATACAGTGATTATGTTGTCTGAATTTCAGAGTTGGTTTTAATTATATGCTCAACTGCTGTGAATGACAATATAAGTCCCATATAATGTAATGCTGAAAATTATTTTCCATCCTGATGAAATATTGCATATTTTAATGCACTTGATGCTTTACATTTGTTAACTGTCACAGTTCTCCATTTTCTGCAGGTGCCTCTGTTGTTTGTTGCACAATAAGTATGGAGATTTTTTTGTCACTTTCTTGATTAAAATAATGGAAAACATACACTGAAAGGAATATTCCAGTACAATTCACTCATTAGCATAGCTCCTTTTTTTATGACCGTCGTTCTTCCAGTAGCTTCACAAAGCATATTAGCCTGTGTGTTCTCAGAGGTGATTTACAAAACTCATTAAAGTTATGGAAATTATTTTAGAAACTATCTAAATTGAATTTAGGAGTTGTGATAAATCCGATGCATGATTTCAAACAGTACACATATCATACAAAATAAAGCTCTTCAAAACCGAAAAATGAGGCTGGATTTTCTAAGAAAGACAACATTTCAAATGATTTTCATGAGATTTTTCTAAATTTGGCTTTAGAAATTATACTCATCCTATTTGAAAAAAGGAGTACGGAAAAGCATATGAGGTTTCTAGTTAGTGGATCCATTCAACCATTCATTGCCCCTGGAATACTAAGTACTTCAGATGAAAGCGTATTCTTGTTTGCATCCTTTAATGACTATTAGTCCAAGAACAAAAACAGTTACTATCTAAGTGGTTCACTAAATCCTATTTACATCTCTGCCTTTTCTATTGTGGTGTACATTGCTACTTCTCTTGTGACAACAATCAGACTGAGCCCCAAATTCCTCAACATTGAGATCCCCAGGCCATTGAGTTGTTCCAACAACCATTCCTATGCTAAAAGATGCTTTTTGCATTTCTCAGTCTTACTTGGCCAACTTTTAGTAATATTAACTCTCAATTCATCATAGTTTCCTCATAAAATGATATCCAAATCAAATGTGCATAGTTAATTTGCTGCAGTACTCCTGTGCCCTCCCTCCTCTCACTTTACATTAGCATTTTCCAAATCTCCAATCGAAAGCTGTGTAAAAGGGCCACTTTACTAGACAAGACATTACTACTGGGATTGTGTACTAATTAATGGTTGTAGTAATGGTTGGGGTTATTGAGGAGAGCAGAGGGGGATACTCAATATATGTATTGGTTGCCTAAAAGATTGAATTGTTAAAGTTTTTGATTTGTTCATTTTTATTAGTTTATCTTTGTATTCACAAAATATTGAAATAAGGTATTAATATTTGTTAATACTTAGTTAAAAGTTTGTTGGATCGGGCCCGGAGAGATAGCACAGCAGCGTTTGCCTTGCAAGCAGCCGATCCAGGACCAAAGGTGGTTGGTTCGAATCCCGGTGTCCCATATGATCCCCCGTGCCTGCCAGGAGCTATTTCTGAGCAGACAGCCAGGAGTAACCCCTGAGCACCGCCGGGTGTGGCCCAAAAACCAAAAAAAAAAAAAAAAAGTTTGTTGGATCTAGCATTGGTCCTTTCATTTTCTCTCCTGTACTTCATTTTTGGGATTAGAGTCATCATATTATTTGAGGGCTCTTTGTGTGATCAAAAACTTTTGTTCTGGGACTGGAGATATATAGTACACAATTAAGGTGCTTGCTATGCATGTGACTGACCCAATTTCAATTCCTGAGAACACATATTGTCCCTTGATCACACCCAGGAATAAGCCCTGAGTATAACCTTCAGATGTAGCCCATGAGATATTAATAAAGAAAAAGAAAAAATATGTACTTCAAAGTGTGACCTAAGTAGGAATATGGCATAAGATTTATAGGGAGCTTCAAGATTAAAGACATTGACTCTAATGTTAAGAAATGTCTGCGACTGTACCTTTTCTCCTCTTTTGTTCTACATAAAAGAAATAACTACAATTAAGTACTGGAATTTTAGCATTCATCTACTCTATGTAGTAACCTTGCAAATAGAAATAAAATGTGCTTATTATGGCAGAAAGGTGACACAACTTAAATTTCTGATATTACTGAAGTCAATAAACCACACCTAAACTAGCTATGTTCAAATTCACTTTACATAAGGGAAATAGATTTTCTTTTACTTCATTTGATACTATTTTGCAAAGTTTAGTGTAATGCAATTAAAACTTGTAATTTAAACTTGTACTGAACTTGAGGTGACATTTGCAACATCTAAACTTGTACTGAACTTGGTGTGACATGACATTTGCAATAATAGTCATGGAAACTATGTACAATGCTATTAACATCTTTTTATCTGAGTATCTCTATATATCACTTTAGCTACAGTTCTATAGATAGAAAAAGACATTCCTTTACCTCTCTTAACCAATTTAAGAAAAAGAGTAAGTCAGACATAGCAAAGTAGGAAACACATGGACTATGAGCTTCAGACTGAGAAAAATACAATTATTTCTTTTTTTTCTTTTTTCCTTTATTTAAACATCTTGATTACAAATATGATTGTGATTAGGTTTCAGTTATATAAAGAATGTCCCCCTTCACCAGTGCAACATTCCCACCACCAATGTCCCAAATCTCCCTCCATTCCATCCCACCCCCACCTAGACATGCTTTCCAATTCCCTCATTCTTTCACATGATTATGGTAGTTCTCAGTGTAGATATTCCTATAACTGCACTCACCACTCTTTGTGGTGAACTTCATGAAGTGAGTTGGAAGTTCCAGCCATCCTCTCATTGTCTCTAAGAATGGTTTCAAAAATGACTTTTAGTTTTCTTAAAACTCATAGATGAGTGAGACTATTCTGCATCTCTCTCTCTCGCCCTCTGATTTATTTCACTAAGCATGATAGACTCCATGTACATCCATGTATAGGAAAATTTCATGACTTCATCTTTCCTGATGGCTGCATAATATTCCATTGTGTATATGTACCAGTTTCTTTAGCCATTCTTCTGTTGAAGAGCATCTTGGTTGTTTCCAGAGCTTGGCTATTGTGAATAGTACTGCAATAAATATACGTGTGAGGGAGGGGTTTTTGTATTGTATTCTTGTAATCCTAGGATATATCCCTAGGAGTGGAATAGCTGGGTCAAATGGGAGCTCAATTTCCAGTTTTTGGAGGAATCTCCATATTGCCTTCCATAGAGGTTGGACTAGAAGGCATTCCCACCAGCAGTGGATAAGAGTTACTTTCTCTTCACATCCCCGCCAGCATTGATTGTTCTCATTCATTGTGATGTGTGCCAAACTCTGTGGTGTGAGATGGTATCTCATCATTTTGATTTGCATCTCCCTGGTGATCAGTGATGAGGACATTTTTTCATGTGCCTTTTGGCCATTTGAATTTCTTCTTTGTCAAAGTGTCTGTTCATTTCTTCTCCCCATTTTTGATGGGTTAGATGTTTTTTTCTTGTAAAAGTTCTGTTAGTGCCCTGTATATTTTGGAGATTAGCCCCTTATCTGATGGGTATTGGGTGAATAGTTTCTCCCACATGGTAGGTGGCTCTTGTATCCTGGGCACTATTTCTTTTGAGGTGCAGAAGCTTCTCAGCTTAATGTATTCCCATCTGTTGATCTCTGCTTCCACTTGTTTGGAAAGTGCAGTTTCCTCCTTGAAGATGCCTTTACTCTCAATGTCATGGAGCTCTCACTGTTTGCAGATGACATGATACTTTACTTAGAAAACCCTAAAAACTTTACCAAAAAGCTTCTAGAAACAATAGACTCATATAGCAAGGTGGCAGGCTACAAAATTAACATACAGAAATCAATGGCCTTTTTATACACCAATAATGATAGGGAAAAGATGGACTTTAATAAGGCAATCCCATTCACATAGTGCCACACAAACTCAAATATCTTGAAGTCAACTTGACCAAAGATGTGAAGGACCTATACAAAGAAAACTATAAATCCCTGCTCCAAGAAATAAGAAAGGACACATGGAAATGGAAACACATACCCTGCTCATGGATTGGCAGGATTAACATCATTAAAATGGCAATACTTCCGAAAGCATTGTACAGATTTAATGTGATCCTTCTAAAGATACCCATGACATTCTTTAAAGAAGTGGATCAAACACTTATGAAGTTCATCTGGAACAATAAACACCCTCAAGTAGCTAAAGCACTCCTAGGGAAAAGGAAAATGGGAGGCACTACTTTCCCCAACTTTAAACTGTACTACAAAGCAATAGTTATCAAACCAGCATGGTATTGGAATGAAGTCAGACTCTCAGATCAGTGGAATAGGCTTGAGTTCTCAGACAATGTTCCCCAGATATACAATTACTTAATTTTTGACAAAGGAGCAAGAAATCCTAAGTGGAGCAGGGAAAACCTCTTCAACAAGTAGTGCTGGCAGAACTGGTTAGCCATTTGCAAAAAAGCGAACATAGACCCCCCAGTTAACATCATGTATTAAGGCAAAATCCAAATGGATTAAAGACCTTAATATCAGACCTGATACCATAAGGTATATAGAACAACACGTAGAAAAAAATTATTTTATCCCCTGCTCTTACCAAAATATCTCTAAAAGAAAAACTTTCAAAATTTATATCTAAAAAGAATCTAGATCAGCCAGCATGATTTATGTATAATTATATATTTTGTTTATTCATTAGCATCAAGTTATATAGATCTGACTGCTTGTGTATGATAGACATGGAATTTATGAGCATAATTTGATGAAGCTCTGATGCCTAAACTTAAAGTCACATGCACACAAGCTGATCCACGTATGTTTAGAATATAAAAAATGTGGTTTTTAATTTTCTAAAATGTTTATTGATAAATATTTTGTTACTAATATTAGTGCCTTTGTCCTTATTTTCAGTGGAAATCTATTATTAGTTGAAAAAAATACGTTTCAATTCTATAAATTGATTCCATTGTAGATCATTACATAACTTTGTGCTTAGAGTTAACATTGCTATATGTTATAGTTAACATTTTAAGATCATGGAGCTTTTTTAATGTTCTTACAAATTTTAAAAGTACAAATGTTGTGGGCCCGGAGAGGTAGCACAGCAGTGTTTGCCTTGCAAGCAGTCGATCCAGAACCTAAGGTGGTTGGTTCGAATCCCGGTGTCCCATATGGTCCCCCGTGCCTGCCAGGAGCTATTTCTGAGCAGACAGCCAGGAGTAACCCCTGAGTACCACCGAGTGTGACCCAAAAACCAAAAACCAAAAACCAAAAAAAAAAAAAAAGTACAAAAGTTGTATTTTCTCTATTAGATTTAGGCATTTTATGTCAAATATATAGGCCATAAGTAATTGCTTTTAAAGTACATGCAAACTTATTTCTAGTCATATATTTAAGGATAAATCATTCCCTCCTGGACATATTAAATATGTTAAAATATAAGCCTTCTAGAAAAGCCACCATAAACTATCTCCCTGTGAGAATTTCCCTTTAAAATGGGATAGTAGCCTCTTAATATTTTTACTCTAAATAATAATCAGAGTATCCAGTTTGCTACGAAATTTATACATATGCTGACTTTTTGGTGGGTTATTTAAAAATACATTCTTATTAATTTGATATAACAGATTAAGCTCTAAATGGATATGTTTTGATGGTTCTGGTATTCCTCATAGATTTTCTTTCACCTCTAAAATGATCAGCTTTAGTCGGTATTGATTATTTTTTTCAGTCCTGTTCCCTTGAATCCGAAATGTGAAGCAAGTTCAATCAGTGCATTTCTTCCTTAAAGATCCGTATATCTTAAGAACATAACATTGATTAACGCTTAAGGGAACTGGGGCAGTATATGGGTATCCCATTTTACATACGCGGTGAGGGAGTGATAGTTGAGAAGCATAAGAGGAAAAAGCCAAGAAATTGAAGGAAAAATTCAGTTCCTTGTCTTTGGATCTGCTAAAGGGAATACTCCATGAAGAAAATACTTTGCTGTTTTAACAGAACTTCAACTCAGTACCAAAGTCTGAAATTTCTGATACATTTTGGAAAACAACTGAGTATAGATACATTACAAGTTGAAGATGAAATATCTTTTTGCTTGATTGCAACTATAATTGTTTAAGGTCTTGTACTTAGGAAACAGTTTCTGTAAATCAACTTCAATTAAGATGCTTCTACGGGGAATAGGAAAATGGAACTTGTTTAGTGGAGAACAACTAAAATGTGTGCCAGGTAATTTTGAAAATATTGAAAAAAACTTAACCGTGTAAAAATGGGTTGAATATATTCACTTTTAATAGTGGTATTAATTAGTGCTAATATTGCTGCAAATTTGAGTACATTTTACTATACAGTATCTGAAACGCTTGTAACTATGACTTTGTAATAGTTGGTAATGGTAACTCTACAACTACTAAAAATTATCGTCATTGTGACAAATTTACTCTTCAAGTTTTTATTCCTTCCTTCCTACTTCCTTCCTTCCTACTTCCTTCCTTCCTACTTCCTTCCTTCCTTTCTTTCTTCCTTCCTTTCTTCCTCCCTCCCTTCCTTTCTTCCTCCCTTCCTTTCTTTTCTTCCTTCCGTCCTTCCGTCCTTCCTTCCTTCCGTCCTTCCGTCCTTCCTTCCTTCCTTCCTTCCTTTCTCTCTTTCTCTCTTTCTCTCTTTCTTTCTTTCTTTCTTTCTTACTTTCTTTCTTTCTTTCTTTCTTTCTTTCTTTCTTTCTTTCTTTCTTTCTTTCTTTCTTTCTTTCTTTCTTTCTTTCTTTCTTTCTTTCTTCTTTCTTTCTCTTCTTTCTTCTTTCTTTCTCTCTCTCTCTTTCTTTCTTCTCTCTTTCTTCTTTCTCTTCTCTCTCTCTCTCTCTCTTTCTTTCTTTCTTTCTTTCTTTCTTTACTTCTTTCTTTCTTCTTCCTTCTTTTCTTCTTTCTTTTTCTTTCTTTCTTTCTTTCTTTCTTTCTTTCTTTCTTTCTTTCTTTCTTTCTTTCTTTCTTTCTTTCTTTCTTTCTTTCTTTTCGTGTGTCTCTATATCTCTTTCTTTCCCTCTCTCTGATATTAAGGACTACACCCAGGGTACTTAAGTCTTACTCCTGCTTCTGTACTCAGAATCACTCTTGGTGAACTACAGGGACCATATGGAGTGCTAGGGATTGAATAGTAGTCATTCATATGCAAGACTAATGTTCTACACTTTGTATTATTGCTTTGATACCTCTTTTGAAATATTTTAATTCACTCTAAATCTTCAGTTAAAAAGAAGGTTTAATATAGTCATAGATATGGTGATATATTGAATTTATCCTGTTCTATTAACATTTGTGTCATGCTTTCAAAAGTTTTATTTCATTGAGACTAAATAAATAGTACAGCTGGTTTATTTTCATCTGAGTTTCAACAGAAATGATCCTTGAGTGAAGAGTCAAGAGTAAGATCTGAACATTGCTGAGTGACTCAAAAAACAAAACAAGGTTTGTTTTACTATTTGATAACATAATTTCAGAGAGGATAAATGGCAATAATTTATTATAAATTTTACAGAATGTCTTTTTTGTAGTAAATGTTAAAATTCAATAGCAATAGCTAACATTTTTATAAACCCACTAATGTAAAAATGACTGAAATGTAGAAATCAGTTGTTATTTTTAAGAATTCATTTAAACAATTATTTATTCTGTATTTCCATACAATATGTTATTTCCTTGTGGCTCCACTTGCAAATTATTAGAAGCTTGAGTTTAGTATTATTTCTTTTATTTTGTTTAAGACATTTTAGTCTTCAATAAACATTTAAAATTATATATATTTACATTTAGTATGATGCATTAATATAATTTCTATCCATTTATTCTTCTTTTTTCAGTGGATAAAACTTCTCTCCAGAGGACAAATTGATGGAAAATAATGTGACTGGTACAAATAAAGAAAAAGGCTGTTGAATTACAAAATGTCAAGTCTGTTATAGCCAGTAGAGTGTGAGAATATTCACTGGTTAAAAATAAATTCCAGAAATGTGCCATAGTGATAGATGGATGTTGACAGAATACATTCAAACATATACATTAGCCTCCAAAAAATAAGTTATTTTATGCTGAATTTTAGAATAAAGGCACTGCCCTGTATTCTTGAAAAATATCAAATACTCCAACAGTTATTTACATACATTATTTTATGTAACATTTTAATAAATAAAATAATATTAAACATTTTCATTGTTTTCTTAAATTTTCTTTGCTTTAATTGGTGTCTTTCAAACTATTTTTTTACAGTGTTGTTATAAATATAGTATAATATATTCCATCACCCTTACTAGAGACAAACCTAAAACATCTGGATGATGGCCAAGCTGAACAAATATGGTATTTGACTTGCCTCAATGATGTGTGAAAATTTTATGCTTTACATAAAAGATGTTACATAAAATTTTAAATTTGTACAGCTAACACTAATACAATTAAAAGTTTTTTATGTGAAAATGAAACTGTGACCTTTAAACAGAAATTTTTGTTGAAAGGTTTTAATCTAAGAAAAGGTTACTTTCCAGCTGATATCCAACAATGAAAACAAAACCATCAGTAGCAGAGCCAGAGTAATAGCACAGAAATAGGGTGTTTGCATTGCATGTAGCTGACCTGGTTTGAATTCCAGCATCACATATGGTCCCTGTCCCCTGCCAAGAGTAATATCTTGCAGAACCATGAACTCAGAACTCCTGATTACCACTGAGTGTGGCCCCAAAACAAAGAAAAATAACAACGATAACAAAAAACTATCAATAAAACTTTAAAATTACATGTTTGACAAATAAAAGTTTCATTATTAAAGTTTCATTGTTAAAAAATAGTCAAAATTTAAAAGTGGGTAGTTCTTTTTAAAATGTGAATAAATATATTTTAAAACACTTGAATTTACCATTTATAGATTATAAAATCATCTATGATTTTTACATTTCTCCTATAGTCATAGTCATTGACATTACTTTTAATTTCCTACCAGAGGAGGTAGTCTATATTTCTCATACCTTAAATTTGTTCTAGGTTTGTAATTTGTAAAAGCCAACAAAACATGTTAGGTTCAATGTTTTGGTATGTGCTTTCTTTTATTCCTGTGAAGTCTGACCAATTTATGTAACTAATAAAGTGATCTCTAGATTAGAGAGAGCTAAGCAACCCAGATAATACACTGCCTTAGATGGCTGCCATCCAAGCATGGCACATGAATTAAGGCATATGAATTTAGACTAGTCAGTCCCCAAATGCCTGCCACTGAGTGCTGATACATAATATGAGTTTGACTCATGGATTTATGTGCAATAAATAATGAATATTTATTTCTTATAGCAACATACTTTGAAAGTGATGTTTTCTGTTTTGTTTACGACCAGAACTAATAAATACAGGGTGTAAATTAGAAAAAAAAATGCCAATTCATTTTGGAGATAACAAAAACTAACAGACAAGCAAAAAAGAATAGAAGTAAAAAAATCTTTTTTTTTTTTTTTTTTGGTTTTTGGGCCACACCCGGCGGTGCTCAGGGGTTACTCCTGGCTGTCTGCTCAGAAATAGCTCCTGGCAGGCACTGGGGACCATATGGGACACCGGGAATCAAGCCAACCACCTTTGATCCTGGATCAGCTGCTTGCAAGGCAAACGCCGCTGTGCTATCTCTCCGGGCCCAGAAGTAAAAAATCTTTAAGACCCCATTATGGTGCTTAAGTCATTTCCAACAGCTGCTTCAGATAAACGTACCAAAAATTCTTAGATAAATATTCTTCCCACTCTGATAAGGGGGCGAACTGAGTGTGGAAACTTCCATTCAGATTCATCTACGGCCTGTGAAATTGTCCAGGAAAGGCAAGAATTTCAATATTAATACATGATTTTTATAGATGACAAAGTAAGAAAGGCATGTTACATTCTTTGTTCCATTGGACTCGGGCAAGGAGCTACAACCATAAGTTTATGGCTATTCCTCAGTATTTATTGATTTAGCTCGCTGTAAACGGAGATAGAGAAGACTCCGTTTGAACACTGTCTCTAACAACTAGGTTACGTAGTGAATTCAGGAGGAAGCTGTCACGGACAATGGGCCTCCTACTTAGTGAAAAAGAGGACGTAGGTGAGGGAGCATCATTTGTCAATATGTAAGTGTGGAGGCAAAGATGGGAAGTTTCAAGGGAAGGTATTTATCATGAGATATTGTTCTATTAAGCTGGCTTTATTTTGGTTATGTCAAATGATTGATGTGTAGTAGATGTAATCATTTTGTAGAAAAGATGTTAGCCCGGCAAGTGTCAACTGCTCACTGTACCATTATTAAACAGCTGCTTTCTGATTGACTTCTGAACAAGAGACTTTCAAGCTTCTGTTAATCAGAAATAGACGATCCAAAAGCAAAAGCAAAGTCAAAAGGAGTGACAAAAGTGCTTGATAGACTTTTAAAGTGTCAAGAGAAAGAATCAAATCATATTAAATACAACTTATCATTGAGAAAAAGACAAAAAATCATAAAGGCAATAATTGGAAAATCATACACTCTTTGATTTGCAACTTTTTTGATAATTGGCACTTATCATTATTTCTCTCAAAGAAAATAATTAATCTTGAGAAATTGTTGATGACTTTGAAATTAAATTTCTTTGAAAAAACTAAATCACAGATTTTATATGTTCTTAAAAAGTGAATCTGACCTTGGGCCTTATTCTAACTGAATTCCCTTGAGTTGATGACATTTAAAGGTGCAGGGGAAAGAAAATCTCTTTATTTTTGACATTTGGCTGTCTCCCATTGCAGGACAGAGTTTGACAAATGTTTCTCTAATTTTTTAAATTATTTCATCAGATGTGATTAATATACTTTATAACCCAATGTTGAATCCTTTGCACTATTTTAGGCACTGGGAATATTGTAGTGAATAAAACTGTTACTTTGCAGAATTTTATTTTCTTCTTGCAAAATTTAGACATTTAACTATTTGGGGAACTTGATGAACTTTACTTCTTAAGATTCTGTCACTGCACTCATACTACACTCTGGATTTAGCTCAGTACTTCTCAGTTCTGTGTGAAAGTATGAGTTGGCAGTTTAAATATGGACATAATGGTGAATAGTGAGTTCATCTATTTAGCCATGTGCTTTGTGGTAAGACATTATCTTCATTATCTTCCTTTTCTTCCTTTCTTTTAAAATGGATATTCTCTAGTTTTTTTTTTTATAAAAGCATGAATGGATTAGAGTTATTTATTCTGAACTCTAACGGAAATAACTCTTAAGCAAAAAAAGGACAGTGACTGCATATAACTGTTGTTCAACAAATTGAAGTTAGTATAAAATTAATTTTTAGAAATTAACATATGCCTTAGTTGGATGAATGAAGATATGGAAGATTGAAGATCAGCTCATGCTGTGAATTTTAAGAGATTTGGCAGATTAGAAAGTATCTTTAACCAATGAGAATAATACTTTCTAAGAGAAAGAAGTAATCTCTGAGGCTTTGTGACTTTGTACCTTCACTTCCACCCTGCGGAAGGAAGCATATGCTGTTGTCATGGTCGTAAAGTAAGGAACTGGTCTAAGGCACAAGATATAAGAGGGCCCTGAAATAATCATGACTGTGACATTGTTTATCGATTAAAATTAATGTTTAAGGACCTTGAATAACACAGTTTTTAAGGCATAAAGTGTATGATTCATTATTTCTTTTTAAATCAGTTAATATTCACTTCCAGTAGTGTACATTTAGGCTTGCAACTCAATTCATTTTCACAAACTAAACAGTCTTTGAAAGTTTTTTCAGTTAAAGAAACAATACAATGACCAATACCACCAAAATGTTCTCCTTTCTTCCAGTCAGTAATTCCCTTTATCAATTATCCAAATGTAGATTTTTGAGCAACATGATTATTCTCTTAAAGCATTAGATGTAATTGGAATTAAATAGGATACTCTACCTCTCTCTTTTTGTCTTGCTTCTTTTGCGCAATATTTGGCAGGTTAATCTGTTTTTATGTGAAGTCATAGGTTGTCTTTTCATTGCTGAACGAATAAAACACACTTAAATCATTTCACTAATGATGGGAGGGGAACAAGTTCTGCAGCAACCTAAACATGGATTTAATAAGCCAAAAGTATGGGAAAGAAAAAAAAAACGAATAAAAATCAAAGAAATCTAAACAATGCTTATGGATATTGCTCACTTTGTTCTTTTTTTTTTTTTTCTCTTCCTTTTTTACAGTAGTAACCTAACAATCACTTCAGAAGCTCCAACTCCATAGTTTATTTTGTGCTACTGGTGCTCTTCATAATAATGCTTCCCTTATCACCTCTCAGATAAGGTGATAATCCAAATTAGCACAATCCCAACACTAAATTCTTAGTCTAGCAACCCAGAAAATGTTAAGTATTGCAAAGATAATATATGTATATACCGACTATAACTAATTCGGTATAACAAAGAACAAAGATAAATAATGTTGATCAAAGGAAGCAAAGATGAATGCAATAATGTTTTCCACCCCAATGTCCCATATACGGGTATTAGAATTACTTTCCATCAATTCTCAAACACCTTAAACTATCTAAATAAAGCACCATTCCTGTTACTGTGTCCAATGAAATCTTTACAGAGATATTTTATTTATTTTAATTTATTTTTTATTTTTACTTTTTCATTTTTGGGTCACACAGCAGTGCTCAGGGGTTACTCCTGGCTCTACACTCAGAAATTGCTCCTGGCAGGCTCAGGGGACCATATGGGATGCTGGGATTCAAACCACAGTCCTACATGCAAGGCAAACGCCTTACCTCCATGCTATCTCTCTGGCCCCAACAGAGATATTTTAGAGCATTACACATGGAAATAATAGCTAACCTGAATTTTTTTTAGAAAGCAAAAAGTGAAAAATGTTGTCAATTGTACATAAGAAGACTGCAAAATTCCCTTACTAGGTGTGATGCTGTGAAATAAAACAGATTTAATCCATTGAGGATTTATTCTTTAAATGGAATTATGATGTTTGACATCCTGTTTCCACAGGCTTTTGGGGAATGATGCCCATGAATTTAGGGAGTGTTTCTTAACAGATATTTTGTAAGATAGTCAGAACTGCTTCCATAACGGTCTGCAGGGTCGAAGTGTAGTTTCCTGCCACTGTTTCCTCTCCTGTGAGGCCACAGTATCTGATAACCTAGAGACAGGCCTTTGAGGGGCTTTCCTAAATTGGAAGCCTGAAACAAGATTGGACATGACTTTCAGGAGGAACAAAGCATGAATTGTTGATTGGGAACAGCACAGAATACAATCTGTCATATTTAGTTTCCTGTTCTTAAAGACTTGGAAACATTTTGAGACTTTAAAGGGATACACAATATCTTATCATGACTATTGCCAAAAAATGAGGTGTCAGTCTGATAAGACTCAAAGCTACTTGTTTCTGCTGAACAGCTAGGAAAGTTACCACTGTATTATTTTGAAAGGTAAATGTTCCTATATATTTTTTTCTGCCTTTATGTTTTTAAGCGTTTAAGCAAGCCATATAACCATAAGAGCTGAAACATTTTCTATAATACCATATCTACGGAGTTGTCAACAACCAGAACACATACACACACACACACACACACACACACACACACACACAAACCAACATGAAATTGTTTCTATCAATCAAGTCCACTTTATCTCTATTCTTTTTTGTATAAAAGAAAAGGCTACTTAATATAAACTGTGTGTGTTAACATGACATTTAGGAATTCATAGTCCATATTTTAAGGTAGATATTTTACAGACAAATTTAGCAAGAGCCACACCTGTAAAAATAAAATAAGTGAAATGTGTAGATTTTTTTCTGCTTAAAACAGTTCAAATAATCTTAAAGCATCATCTGTCTCCTTCTTAAATAATTTAAAAGTGAATCTTGCTTGCAAGGCAAGTATAGGATGCTGAGTTATTTCTAATATGTATTTAATTTTAGTTTTCCAAATGAATAAGGGACAAAAATCTCCTTGGACATTATTTTGAACATTCTAGATGTTAAACAATGTAATCTGTCCAAATGTTTTAATTTTACCTATTCATTAATCAGGAGTGTCGCTCATACTGCCCAAGAAGGATTCTATGATTGTTCATTAATAAACTGATTATATTTTAATTGCACTTAAGTTTGATTTCAGTAATACATATAAGATCTAATTTTAAATATATGTTTACTGAAAATCTATCTCCTTATTTGACACATGGGAAAAATAAAATACTTCATCAGGATTAATTGAGATAATCTGTGTATAGGTTCTAGAAACTAGTCTGCTTTATGTGATTTTTAGCTTTCCTCCTCTAGTCTCAAACCTTTTGCATATAATGCCCTCAACTCCTTTCCATTTTTCTCCTGGTTAGTCCTGTTTCATTGTTCCTTATATACCTTGGGTTTCCTGATTTCTCAAATTGTACATGATCAAAGTCATTTTAAAGTATTCCTCATAGGCATTCATTTGACTATACTTAGTTATTAATTGCACTTAATCCTTGACTGTATACATTGTGGAATAATGGGGCTCATGACTATTTTGTACCCTGTTAGATTACATAAAAGAATTTGGCATTTAGCACTCTACAATGCCTTCCCTCTATTTATCTTCCATGCTATCAACTTAATGGTAGTATAGATGCTCCTGGTAGCTCTGTGTGATGGCAGTTTTTCCAAATCCTGGTTAAGCTTCCAAACATTTCCTCTGATTCTGCTTTGAACTTTTGACAGTAGATTTGAATTTTTTTCTATTTGAAGCAAAAGGACCATTGAATACTATTCATTGTTTTCACTGTAATTATTTAATAATAATGAAAAAGTCCTAAATTTGTTAGAATTTTTTTCATAATATAACTTTGGGTCTTTCTAAGTCTTCAACTACCCACTATTCAAACATATGCCTTCTACTATATGATATAATCAACTACCTTATTGGCTATAAAATATGTGTGTACATATTTGCAAACACATATTCAGAGGAAAGATAATAAATTATCATCTAATGTCCTTAGAGTAAATATTAGTGATTATAAATTTACTTAAGTTACTTGTCTGTTAGCCCTCCCCTATTCAGAGTCTTCATATTCCAATGACTTCTCACTGGATATACAATATGCAATAATATTTATTGGACTAAGTTACATTTATCATGTTCTTGTACTGAAAACAAAAACTGAGAGGAAACCTCATAGTTTTCAGTTCTTTTGTTTTCTTTTGTTTTGGGGCATACTCGCTGCTGCTCAGGGGTTGCAGCTGGCTTTTTGCTCAGAAATCGATTTTGGCAGGCTCAGGGGACCATATGGGATGCTGGGAATCAAACCCAGGTCCATCTCAGGTTGGCTGCATGCAAAGCAAACTCCCTACCGCTGTGCTATTTTTCCTGTCCCTTCAGTTCTTGACTATAGGTTTTTGCTCTAACATATTACCTAATAATTAATTGCTCATTTATATAAGGTAATAAATACCAGAACTGAGTTTGGCCAACAAGATAAGCAAAGTCTCTATTTACTTTCTGAAATTTAATTTCTATTGAATAAGTATATGTATACATTTATCATTGTAATTATAGTTATTTTAAAGAAATTAATAAGAAGGGGTCAGAGTGGTGGCACAGGCAGTAGGGTATTTGCCTCGCACGTACTAACCTAGGATGGACCGTGCGCATTTCTATCTCCCTGCCTTCCATATGGTCCCCAAGCCAGGAGCGATTTCTGAGCGCATAGCCAGGAGTAACCCCTGAACATCACCAGGTGTGTCCCCCCAAATAAAGAAAAAAAATTAATAAAAAGCACCTATGTGCCAAAGCTGATCTAAGACAAGATGTTCCTGAAGAGACTTTTACAATTAGACTCAAAAAACAAATGAATATATGGAGGGACTTTTCTCATCTTTTTTTTCATTGATTATAGAGATTCAGGACAGGAAGGAGTTTAGACTATATGAGATGATTAGAATTGCTGATACCAACAAAATGAGTGGGTAGAGATATTATAGGAAAAATATTTAAGCTTTCTCTAAACCTTTAATCTTTGTCTACAAAATGAAGATAAGTGATGGTGCCTACTTCTTGACAAAGATGCAAAAAACTTTTTTATTCTAAATAACATTTATTTAAAAAGCTTATTTAAAATATATAAAGCATTTTGCATAAAGGAAAATGTTATTTTAATTTCATAATATATAAATTTCTAGAGAGTCATAGAATATCATGTATACTCTATGAATTGTTTAGTGAGAGAACGATGTAAATATAACTATGCAAATGCAATATGGATCTATGGGAAGTCTTTTCTCAAGTTATATGAGTTTGAACAAAAATTTAGTGTAAGGAGGGAACCTGATAAAAATAATTTTAACATTCCACAACACACAGGCAGATACTTGGAGCAGGGTTTATTTCAGACCCAATTTGAGCTATTGAGTATATACCAGTATGAATGCCAGCATTCATTACATTTGGAGAGACAGATGGTCTGGACTGAGACAACCAATTAATGTAAAACGTGTTCTCTTTGGCACTTACCACAAAGGAAGATCTTTTTTTGAAGTACCTTGTTCTTAAAGTTTATTCTATTTTAGACTAATGTTTCTTTATGTAGAAAGCAAAAAAAAAAAATGACTTAAGGCATCTATTGGTAAAATTTTACCCAATTTTTAGGACACATATGAAAACTCATGAATTTGGATTATTGTTTAATTTTAATGTGAAATAAGACATTGATTTGAAATATTTGATATTCATTAGTTATATTTCACCTACTAGAAAAGAATAAGGAAATTATTTTTTTTTCAAAGCTTATGCTTTGAATAAGGTCACTTTCTGTCTTCTTCAATGTCTTCTTTAAATTGTGTGGCACCACTGAATATTAGAATTGCTCCAAGCTGTTTGCACAACAGCAAAACCACAGTACACCCTTTATTTACAATACATGGATACGTATTATCCTTTGAGGCCTGATTTAGGGGCAAAACATGAACTTTTAAATTTTTATATAGCTGAAAATTTTCTGAGATCTTTGCCAAACTATTTTTAAAGGCTTATTAATGCCGAGAAGCACACAGGGATTATCCTTCTACTTTCAAAGTATGCTTCTTTTTTATAAAAATAAACATATTTTTCTGAAATGACAGAAGATCAACAGGAGATAGAACTAGAGTTATATTTTAATATCATGTGCTACACATTAGATTTGAAAGCTAAGGTTCAACAGTTAGATAAAATCTTTGAAGTCAAAGTCATAAAAGAAACAGTTTATTCAGACATAGAAAAAAATTCATAATTTACTTTTAAAAATATTTATCTTAAAATAAGCTTCAATTGGCTATCTGGGCATAGAAGTCTGTATAGTTTTTATAGATAAATATACATTAAATTGATGATACATATTCATCCTTATATATTTCACTGTTTAGGACTTGATGGAAAAATGTCTGCCATGACTGAATTTGAAAATAACAAGTCAATCAAATACATCAAATGTTAAAATACTTAATTTTGAAAAGAAAGTAGACAGAAGGAAAAGAAATAAACATACCAGGTGCATTACATATGAAAACATATGCATATATTAACAACAGTGATCACATGTGTCTGCAAGAAAGCTTATGTGTGAACTTCTTAGAGTTGAAGCCAGTTTATGTTTTGTTTTTTGTTTTTTTTTTTGGTTATACGGGCCATACCCGTTTGATGCTCAGGGGTTACTCCTGGCTAATTGTTCAGAAATTGCCCCTGGCTTGGGGGAACCATATGGGATGCCGGGGGATCGAACCTCGGTCCTGATCCTTGGCTAGCGCTTGCAAGGCAGACACCTTACCTCTAGCGCCACCTCGCCAGCCCCCAGTTTATGTTTTTTAAAGTCAGTTGAAGCCTGTTTTCCTCTAGAGTGAGGCCTGTTTGGTAAGATTTTTTACCTCTGGAGATGACATCTAACCAGTACTTGAGAAAGGTCTTCCAAGCCTTAGCTGATACTTTGTTTTGTGATTTATCACATATTGTATTTTCACTCATTTTTATGGTTTTAATGTACAACTCCTATAACATTATGCCTCAGAAGTACAATAATTGTGAGAATATTTAAAATAGTCATAAATGTCACATCTGATCATTAGCATCCTTATAGAAATGATAAAGATAGAATATAAACAGTCTGGATGGTAAGATTGATATTATATGTAATGGTGGAATACATCGGACAACAGAAAAAAACCGTGTAAAGAAGAAAGCAATTTGGAAAAATCATAAAGAGATTTATAGCAAAGATAATTGATCTATCTTTGCTTTAAAAAACAGATCAATACCTAAAAAATTATTTCTAGGCAGTGACATTTTATTTCTTTTTATAGTCCAATTAATAAAAATATTCAAGTGCACCTATTTTGAACAGCATAAAATATCAACGTGTATTCATGGCACATTTTTCCCTAGAAAATGTAAATCATAAATGCACATGAAATTTTTATTGAGCTGGGTACTATAAGTCTGCCTCCAAGCCCAGCACTAACGAGCTGTTAGATGTGGAGAAACTACTTAACCTCTCTGAGCTCAAGGTCCATCATCCATTACAAGGGAATAATGAAACCCAGATAAGAGTATTTTAAATGATTCATGTACTTCGCTTGTGGGCATCTGGGAGATCTTCAATAAATGGAAGCTATTATTGAAAAACATCTTCAAATCTGTAATCATAGTAATCAATTACCATAATAAAAACATAAGGTAGAGGAATATTTTACCATGACCAGCTCTTTGTATGGCATGCAATGCATATGAAGTGTTTTATTCTCTGGTCACTTTTTCTGTTACTTGTAGAAACTGTTTTCATAAGGAAATCAAAGATTAATTATTAATAATTTACTCATATAATAATACTGAATTGTATTCACTTAATTAGTTTTTCCAAAAATACTTAATTCAAAATTTAATTCTATCTTTAATTAAAAATAATAGTTCCACCATGCTATATTTAATAGGTATTGATATGATCTCATTTTCATTTCTCATTTAGTAACATTTTAAATGTTATAATAAAAAGGTGTTTAAACAAAGACAAATATATATATAAAATGTGATTATGCACATAATGCTACTCATAGATCTTATAAATGATCAAAGAATAACAGAAGCCACAGTGGATGGAAAACAGACTTTGATCACAAGATTTCATAAGTGAGCCTAATCTAAAAGAAACCTGTCACATAGAATATTATTTAAACTGTATATGGGAATTGGCAGAAAGTTCAAGTGGTATAGCACAGGGCTTTAGTTCTATTCCTACCCCAGTACTGTATGTTCCCTATTGAGAAAAAAGTGAATTAGTATTATTTTTTATAAGTGCATCTATAAGTACTTGGTAGCAGGGGCAAACATTCTAAAGAAAACAAGCAGACGATCTTGGGGCTAAAAGATAGCATAGCAGCGTTTGCCTTGCAAGCAGCCGACCCAGGACCTAAGGTGGTTGGTTTGAATCCCGGCGTCCCATATGGTCCCCCATGCCTGCCAGGAGCTATTTCTGAGCAGATAGCTAGGAGTAATCCCTGAGCACAGCTGGGTGTGACCCCAAAACTAAAACCAAACAAACAAACAAGCAAACAAAAACAAGTAGACGATCTTGACCAGGGCTGCTTAAACATTTTCGTTTATTACTTTCACCCAAGAAGTGTAAAGTGCAAAGTGTTTTCTAGGTGAACACTTTGAGAAAAACCGCAGATTCATTCATTGCACATTTTATTTTGAATTAATTTTGATCACTGTGAATTCAATAATTTATTACTGTAATCAAATTTTCCACAATACCTACATTCAGTTACATACCCCCATATGAGACTGTGACCCATATGTGACCAATATGTGACCCATATCTTAGATCATCTGTTGTGGATAGTCTGAAACTGGAATGAGAGCATACTGGGAGCCAAATTGTCAAAATTCCTTCTATCTTGATATTTCATCTTGCTTCTTATTGTGAGCCTGTTTTGAATAATCAGGAATACATTTTTTCTGCATTTAGTAACTAAATAAATCTTGGCTGAATTTAGTTAGTACAACTGTCCTAACTTTTAAGTCTGTGTGCTATGTCTACGAATGTGTATGTGAGTTTCTTTGTGTGTCTCCCTTTTCCTGAGACATATTAAGTACCTGTCAAAGTGCAAATATGTTTCTCTAGGCATGCAAGAGAGACTGGAAAAACAGACTATCAAACATGATGACTATTTCTAGAACAGAAATACTTCCCTTTCTTTGATTGAAGAATTTCAGGATGTATTAACTGGCAATGTATGTGTGGCAAGGGAGGAATATATGAAGATGACTTAACATTAATTTTTTTTCAATGCTCTATTGCTTTAAAGGTCATTGGCAGACAAAGTTTATGAATATGCTTTCAAGACTCTGTTGCAGAGTATTCTAATTAAAGTGTCTATTCTAAAGTTAATTTAGATTCTATCAGAGTGCTGTGGAGGCATTATCACCATGGGGCAATCCCATAGTTATGGCTTGATCTGCACAGGTTGTCTGCAAAAATAGTGTTCCTGAACAAGGAGGAGCTAATTGATTGCCTCTTCCCCCAGACAGATAAACAGTTTCATCTACTCCTACTGCCCAACCTTCTAATTTCCCCATATTCAACACTTCATTATATATAACACCAAGTAAACCTCTACAGAACTGATAAAACCAACACAGTATCTGAATTTTTGTTATAAATGATGGTTCGTGTTGTTGAGGCATTTTTTTCCCCCAGAGAGAGAGATACATTTGACCCTAAAACATCTGATCTGAGCTAGAAGGTCGTAGGTGAAGGTAATCTTGGAACATTGAAAGGACTTCTCAGAGAAAGTGTAAACCTTTTAATGATAAAAAAAATAATAATAATAAGGGATTGGAAAAATAAGAAGAAATGAATTAATTTGAGAAAAGACATAAGATCTAAATTAACACTTAGACAAGGCATGCGATTGGGGAAGTCATTTTGTTTATTTGGGGGGGTCTTAAGAAGGATCACACAGGGGTATACAAGACTATTCATCACTTCTGGAAGTGATCAGGAAGCCAAAATTAGATGTTCTAGAGATTAAATCAGGGTTGGCTACATGCAAGGTAACCACTTTAAATACTGTGTTGTCTTTTCAGCTAAACATTTCTTTCGGGTTTTTTGTTTTATTTTCATGTTTTGTTTGTTTTGGTCTTTTGTTTTATAAGGTGTATGCCATTTATAAAGGCATATAATTTACAAATTACTCTAGCAGTGGTGATCAGAAGCCTTTCTGCAAAAATCCTATGCTTTGTTATTTTCAGTTTATCTAACATGGTTGTTATAGGTGAATTTAGTGTCATCTTGTTAGTGGTATGATGAGATGAATTTTGAATGACACTATTAAAAACTAGCAGGATTTGTAAATTTAGTAAAATAACTTAAACTTTTGTGCTTCGATGAGGGATTCATTGCAGAGGTAACACAAGGAAAGAACTTGTTAGAAATGCAGAATTTGGGGGTTCTGCCCTGAAGATTACTGAACTAAAAGGGTTACAAGATCCCTAGGTCAGTTACAGGCACATTAATTTTTTTAAAGTGTGAATTTAATAATTTTGAGTTCCTTTTATGAGGAAGATAAGATTTTTGCACAGCCTTAGGGATGTTGATGGGGACTAAATTCTGAACCTGCCCAACATTCAGAGAGACCTTTTAAATTCTGTGAACTAAAAAAGTAATAAAGTCCCTGCTCTGGGAATCTTGACATTTGCTTCATTTCATTTCTTCTACTTAATAATCAATGCTGGCAGCTACATTACAAATAAAATGTTGCATCCAACAAACCAAAATTAGATTTTTGGATGATCTCAATTTCTTATTGCTGCTGAGTAGAACATTTATAGGTTATATTTTACAATAAAAATATTTAAATTTGAATGATAAAATGCATAGTTATCTCAGGAATGGTTCATATGTATTGTTGCTTTTAGACTGACTCATTAATAAAAATAGTTATTCACAATTGTGTAAATTAAAAATCAAAAGGACTCCAGATATTAATGTAGACTATCACTCCAGCCCTATAACACATACGCACAGATCATGTTGGTATCCAGGGATAACTTAAGACAGATGAGTTTGATAGAGGTAAGAACTCTCCTCATGGGAGCTGACTGAAGAACGCTCACATTTGTATCCCTGAAGAACAACCTAAATTGTTTTCTAGGAGCTAGTGACAGCCCACCCCAGAGGAGTGTTTAGACCTTTGACTTTTGCAAGACATGTGTTTGCTTCTGACTTGGCAATGCCTTTTCTTTCCAGTTTTCTCATTTTGACCACAAAGGGTGTAAATATTGTGGGGTCAAGTTTTATTCAGAGTTCAAGGTAAAGGTCTTATGTGTTCCTTGACTCTTCATTTTATGAGGGAAGAAAGATTTGACAAAGATTTGTTTGGCCAAGAAGTTTTATCTTTGATGATACAGGTGAGGTGTTATTTCTAACCTCCTTTTCTTCATGTGATAAAAACCACCGCAGAGACTCCCACAAAAAAAGAGTATTCATAGCTGGTCTAACTGGACTTCTCGAAAAAGAACCACCACTTGCTTCAGAATGAATCTCAACATCTTGTGTTTTTCCTTCTATGCTTCTTAAGTTTAGGAAATATTTTAGTAAAGCCCTTGTATTTTTTATTTTTCTAAGTCCATCCTCTCAAATATTTCACACAAATAATAGTGGAAACTTTAAAAAAAAAAGCAACAATTAAGTTTGAGTATCAGCCATCTATAGTAAAATTTTTATCAAAAAGAATATTTTTTTGGTTTTTTGGGCCACACCTGTTTGATGCTCAGGGGTTACTTCTGGCTAAGTGCTCAGAAATTGCCCCTGGGTTGGGGGGACATATGGGACGCCAGGGGATCGAACTGCAGTCCTTCCTTGGCTAGTGCTTGCAAGGCAGATACTTTACCTCTAGCACCACCTCACCGGCCCCCCCAAAAAGAATATTTTATATAGCAAAATTACTATTTTCATTTCATAATTTTGAGATATTAAATATTTATTTCATACAAACCTCAAAATATTTTCGGGGAGACAAATTCATAGTCAAATAATCGGCATATTTGTATGATAAAAAAAATTCTGGTTTCCCCTGACAGTGCTAGGAAAATAACAAAGCTTTAGCTGAGCAAACCGTGCAATGATAATCAATACAACTCTTGTTGCTACTCATGTATTTGCCCAAAAACATTGTTAGCAATGATTTCCAACACAACATAACACAGTCTCAAAATTGGCACCACACTTCTTTTATGTTAAAGTTAGCAAAGGAAATAAGATAAAGAGAAAGGAATCAGATCATCACCCTGCTAGACTCAGTAAATTTTCTTTAAAGTTAATGATTTGACTCACAACTTTTATATTTGTATGGAAGTAATAATCTTCTTCTCTCTAAGATACTTGAAGTTGATTACCAATAAGGCACTTTCATGCCACCGTGAAGGGTGTACAGGGAAAATAGGCAACACCAGAAACTTAATGATTGAAGTGGGAGAAAGAACTGATTCATCGGCCTACTGTATTGCAATCTGTGCTTCCCACCAGTTAATGCAAAGAGGGAAAGAGTAACAGAGGAGGAAAGAGGGAAGGAGACAAATTACAGACATCTTTACATACACAAGACAGACCTGCAGTCTTTTGAGGGTAGGAGGCAAATACTGTTGTGTAAACAAAGTGGCAGGGTTATTCTGATCAGTGTCTCTACAGAGCCTCAACTTATTCTCCACCATCATTATACATAAGTAAAATTCATGTTAGAGCATATGTATTTCCGGAAATATGTCCCCGCCTTACATATTTCATGTTATGGTTCATTACTCACATTTGCTCTTAAATGCAGTGGTTTTAACAGCTGTCTCTAGTTGCTATCAAAGGACCCTAAAAATCGTATAATAATATTTTCCACTTCATTTCCTCCTTTCTTTCCACTGCATTGTGATAAAGCACTGAGTCCGATAAGGAAAAGTGACAGCCTTGTCAAACTCCAGAGCAAGCATTTGCATACTGCTATTCAGATGATTAGAACAGCCACAGAAACTGAAGGAATTTACTTTCCCTAAATAATACATTTTCACTGATTATGGTGTTTTATCCTACAACCTGTCACTCACTACAAACTATCTCCTTTTTCTAGTTGTGTTTTTTTTTCTTTTAAGTAGGGGGAATGTTTATTACTTCTTACTATATAATATAGTTAAGGAAAAAATATTAGCAAAGAACATTGGAGATCATCCTTATATTTTAATGAGGAATTGGAAAATAGTCATTCATATAACTACGATGATGACCTTACTGAAAACTTTATTATTGGGTCAGAAAGATAGTGCAGCAGATATTATGCTTGCCTTGAAAATGGCTGACTTGGGATCTTTCCCCAGCATTGCCAGAGTAATCCCTGATTATAGAGCCAGGTGTACGCCCCTCAGCACAGCTGGATTTGACAACCCCCAAAATAAAACAAAGCAAAATAAAATCTTTGTTGTCTTTAATCTCAGAAGTTGTGTTTTACAAACCATAAATTCACAATGGTCAGCACATTTCCCTCAGAAGACTTTGATAGATGCTTCATAAAAACATCTTATTTCTTGAATTGCATGCATTTGTATAAAGAAAACTTTAAGTATAGGGGGTCTAATTTCATGTTTTTGAGCTTTGTATTTCAAAATCAATGCATTAAAATGGACAGATTGATAAATCGAACTATTTTTCTCTTCACCTTTTATTTTGGTCAACTTGAATAAAAGGCTTTTTAAGTTAGCAAAGTCTGACAAAAAGTGTACCTAGAGCTCTCTTTTCCCTTTAATAGTTCTATGTGTAAGAATGCAAACTCCAAAGCAAAAATATAATTGTGATCTATTTTTCACATAAATTAAAAGATATTTGTAACATTTATTTCTAGTAGTACTTATTGAAAATAAAAATTCACAAGATGTGAGATCACCCCACATACCTTTGTTCTAACACCTTAGGAAGAAGGGTCTAAAGAAGCAGGGTAGTGGTGAAGAAATAATCAACCAAGCCTTTCAGGAAAAGATGATGATGGTGTCCAGGGCCTTCTGCTCTCTACCTCAGCCAACAAGCCAGAACACCTCTTTCTTTATTAAATCAATTCCCAATACCTGGAGGGGGGAGAGAAAGAGAGAGAGAGAGAGAGAGAGAGAGAGAGAGAGAGAGAGAGAGAGAGAGAGAGAGAGAGAGAGAGAGAGAGAGACAGAGACAGAGACAGAGACAGAGACAAAGACAGACAGACAGAGACAGAGAGACATAGAGGTAATATCCAGTGGGCGTTTACATATCAAAGGAAGAGGTTTAGGGAAGGAGGGAGTTTGGGGAATATCTTTGTTTGGAGTTGATAGCTTGGTATCATCTTACACTTACAATTTGTTACCATAGTTCTTGTTCTTTTCAATGTCCCATGCAAAAAGGCAGAGCAAGAAGCCTGCTCACTCAGATAAGATATAGCTTCTTTGGTATTCTTTCTCTGCTCTGACTTGTTCTGTTACCTTGGAGGGCTATTTAATTATTCTGAGTTTGTGTTCTCAAAGTGCCGAAAGTATCCTAATATTATGTTTTGCCATAATTAAAAAATATGCTCTTGGATTCTCGAAACTTGAAGAGGAATGGCCTCCACCTCAGTGTATGAAGGCATTTTCTTTTAGTCTGTATCACATATGGGAAACAATAGCAAAGTTATTTTTGCTTGTTTTGTTTTGGGGCCACATCAGGCAGTGCTCAGGGGTTACTCCTGCAGAGTAACAAAATGTAATCATGAACAAACTCGTATTTTTAATGATTATTTTATAATGTAAATAGTTGTATTGAATATTTGTGATTAAATAAGTTTCTAATTATTGTTTTTAGTTAAATTTAGAATTTTGTAAAGAACTTTGAACAGTGTTGACATATTTTTTGATTAACATGTTTCCATTACTTCTTTTTTATGTTTTGTTTTTTGGACCACACCTAGTGATGCTCAGGGGTTACTCCTGGCTATGTGCTCAGAAATGGCTCCTGGCTTTGGGGGACCACATGGGATGCTGGGGATTGAACCCAGGTCCATCTTGAGTCAGCCGTATGTAAGGCAAATGCCCTACCACCGCACTATTGCTCCAGCCCCTGTTTCCATTATTTTTGTACAACTTTTTTATCTAATAAAAGGAGATAAATCTACTATTATTTCTTCATATTATTGGTTTCTAATAAAACTGTAAAAGTCTACAGTTGTTTCTTGATAAAAAAACCTTTAGGAGATTAAGGGATCCTGATTTTCATAGTGCTGCTTTTGTTTATCATATTAGAACATCCACAACAAAAGTGAGCAAGATATTTTAGTGAAAGATTGTCATGCATAAAAATGAAATTTACTAATATCTTAAAATATGTACAAAGAACTGGAGTGGAAGGGGGTGTGCAAAAGACTACAATTCTTTAAGATTACCTGTGATAGTAAAGGCTTTCTACATAAAATAAAAGCACTTTCTTTTTATATGAAGTAGAAACTTTATTATACTCATTAGATTTAGGTGTAGTACAGTTAAGATTAAATAAGCAACAAAGAGCACAGATATTTCCATCTGATTTTAGAACTCTGTGCTGCAAATAAATTTCAGAATTAGCCTTTTTTCCCTTAGAGACAAGACTCACTTTTTAAAATATATATTTATAAATATTTCTTGCACTAAATCACTGTTAAATACACAATTATAAGTTGTTCATGATTAAGTTCCAGTTATACAGTGTACAACACCTTTCACCAGTGCACATTTCCCACCACAAAGTCCCCAGTTTTTCTCTCGCCCTCCCCACTGCCTTCCTCTGTGGCAGACATTTTTCTTCCCTTTCTCTCTTCTTTTTCTTCTTTTAGATACTGTGGCTTGCAATAATGTTACTGAAGCAACATCATGCATATCACTTTTTTTCCTTTCAAGACATGCTCTTATCAAAAAGGATAACTATCACTGTGTTGCAGTTGTGTTTGTTAGCTGACAGGAATTAGACAAATGCAAACCTGACCTTAAAATCAAATCTGTTCCTTCTATAATTACTAAAGAAGACATTATTCATTTTTTTTAGATTTGCAAAGCATTATCTCTTGATAGCTTAAACTAGAAATAAACAGTTATAGTTCACCTTTCTACATATTCCTGGAAGTGTGTGTGTGTGTGTGTGTGTGTGTGTGTGTGTGTGTGTGTGTGTGTGTGTGTGTGATTCCTCCTTCTTGGCACCCCTCTGTTATTTATGCCACCATAAGATTCCAGGGACCTTTTTTTTTTTTTTTTGCTTGGGAGAAAAAAAAATCTTGTTTATGTGGATCATGTTGAATGCCTATTTTCTCAATTATGAAATAATTTTCTAATTATTAGAAATCTTCATAGTCTACATAACTACACTTGTTTTACAATATAGTGGTCACAGAGTATATTTTCCTGATACCTTAGTTAAGACAAATGAAAACTAAATCATCTGCAGAGATTGGAAAAGAAATTTTAGTCCAATATTGGTTCCTTTCCAAATTCACGCAAGTGAATATAAAGGATGAGAAGGGAGGTGGGAGAGGGAGGCAGCATAATGAATTTCAAGCTTGTTTAAAAACCCAAAGAGATTTCCCAATCAAATCTGAGGATAGAGAACAGAATTGAAATGAAAAAGTTGAGAAAGAGGATACTAACAAATTACAAATCTAGTGTCTCCAGTGGCAAGATATCAATCCCTGATGAGGGGATAAGGCCTGCTCTGAGCATGAGCTTTGAAGTCAGACATACTTAGGCCTGATTCCCAGCTCAGTTCTTTCCTCACTTTGCCTTAAGCATATTACTTACATTTTCTAAAGTCTCCATGTCATCTTTGTTTCAATAATGTGACATCTACTCCAAAAACTTTTGATGAATAGAAAATTGAACTATAGATAAAATGCTCATAGTAGTGCACTGTGCCTGGCACAGAGTGAGTATACTCAAATATTTGTTCCTCAAGTATTTTCCCAGAAAATAACATTAATTTCTGCTTCCTCTTCCTTCTAACCAGTGCTAATAATAACACTTCCGTGTTATGTCATATTTTTTTTTTTTGGTTTTTGGGCCACACCCGCTTGACGCTCAGGGGTTACTCCTGGCTATGTGCTCAGAAATCGCCCCTGGCTTGGGGGGACCATATGGGACGCCGGGGGATCGAACCGCGGTCCTTCCTTGGCTAGCGCTTGCAAGGCAGACACCTTACCTCCAGCGCCACCTACCCGGCCCCGTTATGTCATATTTTAATATAAAATCTTTATCAATTGTCATTGTGTTCCTCATTGTGGTTGTGTCTGAATATATACTTATGCATGTGCTTGTATATGCATTTGTATGTGAGCAAATATTTGGCCTTCATTTCAACTATGCTATTTTCAGAGAGTCCTGATATAGTGCTAAAGGGAAAAGACAACAGTAAAATTTTAAATAAAAAAATAACAAAAATTAGAAAAACAACCACTAGAATATTTATTTTTAAAATAATATCTTTTTTATTTCTGCTGTGTGAACAGAAACAAGGCAGACATCTTGGGCCTTCTCTCTGCTGTCCTGCGACCTGGGATTTTGATCCTCTTCACCATTCTTCCCTGAGAGCTCATCTTCTTCAGAGGTGAACCTTCACCCACCCCACAAAGGGTGTCTCAAATACAAGCAGGGGGCGGGCATTGATGGTGAGAATGTTGCACTGGTGAAGGGGGTTATTTTGTTTATGACTGAAACCCAACTATAATCATGCTTGTAATCATGGTGTTTAAATAAAGATTTTTTTTAAAAGACAAAATCAATAAAAAAAAAAAGAATAAATGTAACTCAAGGCTTAAGAAATAAAATAAAATATCTTTTTTAATATATTTATTTGGGGCCAGAGAGATAGCATGGAGGTAAGGTGTTTGCCTTTCATGCAGAATGTCATCGGTTCGAATCCCGGCACCCATATGGTCCTCCGAGCCTGTCAGGAACGATTTCTGAGCATAGAGCCAGGAGTAACCCCTGAGCGCTGCCGGGTGTGACCCAAAAACAAAAACAAACAAACAAACAAATATATATATATTTAAGCACTATGATTGCATGCATGTTTGTAGTTGGATTTTAGTTATTACAAAAAATAACACCCCCCTTTACTAGTGCAGTGTTCCTACTACCAATGCCTTCCATCTCTCTTCTCCTCTACCCCTTGCTTGTATTCAAGACATACATTCTATTTCTTTCACTCACTACTATTGTCATGGTAGTTGTCAGTGTAATTATTTATAGAAATAACTACCTTAAATAATATCTATACTTAAGCATAATGACTACAAACAAGTTTGTAGATGGGTTTCAGTTATAGAAAAAAGAACACCTCCCCCTTCACCAGTGCAACCTTCCCATCACCAATGCCCCAGTTTCGTTTCCTCCTCTCCCTGCCTGTATTCAAGACACGCATTCTATGTCTCTCACTCACTACGATTGTCATGATAGTTGTTGGTGTAGTTCAGTGCTTCTCAATTATTTTCTGTCATGCCCCCCTAGAAAGAAGAAAACATTTTTCGCGCCCCCCCAGCGCGATGGTAAATAGTATCTTTCTTAAAATAAAACTTTAACCTGCAAAACAAAAATATTTAAAATAATTTGAGCTGATTTTTTCATCAGAGGTGATGTCTGGATTAATGGCTACTATGAGCACGTTTTGCAATGCATAGCTTTTCAAAGCGGGGTTTGAAGCACAACACAGCAACTCTCAGTTCCAGAGACAGAGATATAAACACAGTGTTTGCCGAGGTCAAATGCGCCCCCCTTTAAGGAGCCTCGTGCGCCCCCACTATTTGAGAAGCACTGGTGTAGCTACTTCTCTAACTGTACGCACCATTCTTTGTGGTAAGCTTCATATAGTGGCCTATGCTTCCAGCCCTCATCTCTATTGTCTTTGCAACTTCTTAACTGATGGACCAGAGAGAGCAATGAATAAGGGGATATCTGCTTGTCCTGCAGCTGACCTTGGTTAAATATCAGCATCACACCCCAAAACTACCAAGAGAAATCCCTGAATATAGAGCCATGAGTAAAACCTGATGACTGCTAATTGCGAAACCAACCCTCACCCGAGTGAAAACGAAAAGAAATAGGTCACTAGTATGTTTTCAAAGAAATAGCTCTGAAAGTGTCTTTTTTGAAACTAATAGAGATAGGGAACTCTAATCTTTGAAAAAGAATTTTATAGTGGGTCAAAATTGTTATTTTAAAAGAAAAAATTATTGGCACTAATAAAAAAGAACTAAGAATAACTAAAATGTTTAAAAACTGTCATAATCATCTTCGGTAACCCTTCATTTGAATACAGGCAAGGGCTGTTGAAGGAGGGAGACTGGGGGCATTGGTGAAGGGAATATATTGCACTGGTGAAGGGGGGTGTTCTTTCGGTGACTAAAGCCCAACTACAGTCTTGTTTGTAATTACAGTGCTTAAATAAAATTTTAAAAAATATTTATATGTTTTAATAAAAATAAAAGATCCAAAAATATGACCAAACCATTGCAAGAAAATAATGTAGCATTTAAATATAGATAAAAATCTGTTGTAATATATGTAATTTATGAATTATGCATGCAAGAAAAATAAAATTATATAATTAAAAAAAACAATGTAAACTACAGTGTCAAAAAAGCAAAAGAGAGAGAAATAAAGTGCAACAGGCAGGGGACGGGGAGAAATACGGTGCATTGGTTAAAGGAAATGTGCACTGTAATGTAAACCAAAGTGTCTAAAGAATAAAAGGAAGAGAGAAAGAAAGATAGAGAGAGAAAGGGAAGAAAAATGTATGCCCCAGAAACAGGAAGGGGAGTGGGCATTGGGGAGGATGAGAGGGAATCTGGGGATTTGATGGCAGGAAATGTGTGCTGGTGAATGTTGCTGTACATTGTATGACTGCAGCGCAATCATGAATAACTTTATCTGTCAGAAGAAGAAAAAACTGTGTGATGAACAATCTTGTAATTTAAATAAAACTGTGTTTAAATAAAAAAAAAAATCCAAGGCAGCTCACTCATGTTTGCCTTCTTCAAAATAATCAAAGATTTTATTTAATTCTAAATTGAGTATAGCTTGGATGTAACATTTAGATTCTAATTCTGACTTAGGAACTAATGATTTTTTTTTATTTTCTTGCTGATTTTGTTTCTACTTATACAGAAAGTAATATAATTAAGTGGTAGATAAATCATGGGAGATAGCTTTTATATATGCTAAGAAATGTTCAGCCATTATTTTCCTCAATTCTGACTCGAACTATACTATTATATCAAATAGGTTAATAACTCAATAAATTATACCTAATAGATGATTAATTTTGTAATTTGTGAATTATACTTCTATCAATTCAAACAAGAACACAGAATGGGTCAAGGTTGGTGTCAAGATATGTAATTATTCGTTATTTCTTTTATAAAATGTAACTTAAATTTACTCCTGCTATTTATTTTTGCTAAGTTAATTTTGGATCTTGGTTCTATGAATTTAATATCAACATGCATATGTTTCTAATAACTTTATTCAAGTATTTGATAAAAAATAAAGCCATATTTTCCTTCTATAGGGATCCTATAGTGAAATCTATTACAAATCAATTATCAAATGTGATTTTCAGTCAACTATGATACCATAGTTTGTAGCATATTAAAAGTCCATTTGTCTTGATTACAAAGTGATAATAAAATATTTAAATAAAATTTATTATATAAGATAAACTAAGCGCTGTTATATAATGTTATATATATTATGCCAAATACCATGAAACTAGTTTATTTATAACACAAATTACTGAAAAAATAATATAACACTCTAGTTTTAGACCACAATAAAAAGTAGAACTCAGTATTTTGACTTATGATCATCTGTTGTGGAACAAAGGTATATTGCAACTGTTTGAACTTCCTCTTTAGGGGAAAAATTAAGTTGTTAATCAATTTTCAGAAATAAGGAAGTTTAGGTTATGGTTTATTTTTCAACTTTATCCCAGTATCACATATACATATTGGCTCAGTTGATATTGGTAAGAATATTATTTAATTTATTTATTTAATAAATAATAAATAATAAAAGAATATTATTTAATAAAAATGTTATTTTTATTAAACCACAAAATAAATTGTTCTGTCAGTGTAAGTATATATATATATATATATATATATATATATATATATCATACCATGATTTTCCCTCTTCTTCTATTTTCATTTGAATGGTTTCCATTTGCTTTTTCATGAAATATATAATGCCACACAACCCAAAGATATTTCATTCATAACACAAATTCTTGAAATATAATACATTTATGCACTTTAATTTACATTAGAAAGCTAGAACTCAATGCTTTGCCTTAAGATTATCTGGTTTTTGATTCCACAAAATTAAATCTGACTTATGAATCCTGGCCTCACAGACCTTCATGAAGAAATTACCTAACTCTGGCATTTATGTCTACTTACCAAACTTTATATCAATCAATCCTGTGATTTTACACTGAGCAAAATACAGATTCTTACATAATTACATAAATCATTGTTTAATAAATTGTTTTACTGAGTTCTATTGCTACATGTTGTATTTCTGATAATTATGCCTTGAGAGATGGTAAAATACTTTAGCAAAACATATGGACTAAAGATGAAAAATAAATGGCTGAAACTAAACTTCTTATTAGTCGAATCATCCTAAATTTAAAAGTATATAGGTAGTGAGGAGAATGAGAGGGAAAAACAGAGATTGGAAAAGAGATTCATGTAAAGCAGTGATACAGAAAATAAAAATTAAGTTCATTATTAATTCAACCCCCATTTTCACTAAAAATTTGTGAAAATGAAATAGAAATACTAGTTAATATTATAATTTACAAGCAGTACTCGTGATACCATTATTCAGGTAGCACAAATTTGAGAGGATAAAAGCAAATGTAAAAATAATTTCTAAAGTACCTCCTTTGCACTTAAAAATAAAATTGGTTTCTGTATTTGTTTTATTTTTATGAAATCACTATTTCCTTAAAATACAGTTTTGTAATGGTCTGCATTTTTACTATTTTGAGAAGTCATGCTTTTGCATTAGTATTTCCTATTATTTTATTTAAAACATTGAGTTGGAAAAATGCGTCATATATCAAAAGAATGAGTATAGTTTGTGAAATAATTTGTTTTGTTATTGATAATCATTCAAATTTATGAAAATGTATATTTTTGAAATATAAAATGAATATTTCATACATTCACCTTTATCAAACACTAATAAAATAGAGAAATTATCTTAAATAGATCCTGTTTAGTTCTAAACGCATTACTAGGTAGAGATAGCTGGAATATAAAAAGATAAAGAAATAATGTAATTTTCTTTTAGATAAAAAAGAGTCAGTGAAATAAATAATGGAAAGTGACAAGCAGTTTAGCATACTTATTTTAAAGTTAAATGAGTACACAGTATATAGAAAAGAGTGTTTATTAGTTAATTCAATGAGTATAAATCATTAAAATCATTGATAGCTGCTATGGTTTCAATAAAATTTTGACTTGGAAATATTTTAACTGAATGCTACTAGTTAACTATAATGTTCTCTATAGTTCTCTATGGTTCCAACTATTATATTACATGAGTGCTTTAAAATAAAATGATCACCACCTCTATTACCAATGGAATTTTGTAATGCAGATGTTTCATTCTAATGCGAAATATAATAGATAATTGCTATAAAAGACTGCTGAAATTAGGCTGATTTTTATATTTGATTTTACATGTCTTATAGTAAAGGTTATTTTTACTCATTAAAATTAAATGCAAGTGGCCATATGTTAGCACAATCTTTTGGACTAAAAGTATACTCAGCTAAAAATTGTCAACAAACTCAAATATCCAAAGAAAAATAGCTTTCTTTTTTATTTGCCAAAGCATCTTCTCTCAATTAAAATGTCATTATATTCTACTCATGGAAGACACTTCATTATGACAAATTTGATCTTGAAACCAGTAAATCATTCTACATACAATTTTGATGACATTTTTATATTAAAATGTGTAAAATTTGTCAATAATCCGGAAACAAAACATCAGCAAAGAAGATCATTGGTCTACCCAAATAATAATGTAACCATTAAGAGAATAACATTTTCCAATTGCAATTATATGCCCTAATTTTAAGAGCCTATCATTTACAATAATTTGACATATCTGGTCCATATTTCTTTCAGAAATTCATTTCTTCATTATGCCTCAAAACAATTTATGGTGCCTTTATGTTGGTGAAGATAATTTGCTTATTTTATTGTGAATGGAAATCAGTAATTACATACAATCCCATTTTCTGCAGACATAAAGTTAATTCATGATAGTAATTTTATGGAGAATATTAGCTTGTGTTAGTTATGATTAAAATGTAACTGTGGTAAATGCTTCTATTATAACTGAATTTCGTTGGACTTGATAGAAAAAGAAATGTTGACTCAATACCAATAGTTCCACAGATGATTTTATAAAAGCCGGCACATCACTTTCTCCTACTAGCAGTGCTTAGGCAATATTAGAACTGAATGTTAACTCCAACTAATCTATTTTTTAATTTATTTATTCTGAAGTGTCAGAAATTAAGTCCTAGGCTTCATGCATGCAAGCCCTACAGCTGAGCTATAACTTTAATTCCAACAAGCGATTTTCATCTATGTAATGAGATCTTGGGCAAGTAACATGGCCTGTCCAAGCTGTAATTGTATCAACTTTATGATGAGGAGATTAAAATAATGATCTTTTAGAATTGAGGAGTGAAATAAGACAACATATATAATTTTCATTTGTTTCCTGTTTAGCACTAGTTCTTTAAAAAGTAGTTAATATATGGGACTTTTAATTTATGCAACCCAACTCAATGCTCTCACTATATGTCATATTGGAGGAAAATATTGAATTAAGAAAATGAAAAGATGAAAGGATAACAATTTAAGAAATAACTTAGGGAAGGAAGGAAACTGGCTACATTGGTGGAAAGAAGTGGATACAGGAGATGGACCTAATGCTTGACCATTAGGCTGTAGCATGGTACACCTGAAACTTAATAATGAATAATATTTTAACTGTAACTCATGGAGAAAGGAAAAAGAATAGAAAGAAGGAAAGAAAGAAAGAAAGAAAGAAAGAAAGAAAGAAAGAAAGAAAGAAAGAAAGAAAGAAAGAAAGAAAGAAAGAAAGAAAGAAAGAGAAAGAAAGAAAGAAAGAAATAAAGAAAGAAAGAAAGAAAGAAAGAAAGAAAGAAAGAAAGAAAGAAAGAAAGAAAGAAAGAAAGAAAGAAGAAGAAAGAAAAAGAAAGAAATAGAAAGAAGAAAGAGAGAAAGAAGAAAGAAAAAAGAGAAAAGAAAGAAAGAAGGAAGAAGAAAGAAGGAAGGAAAGAAAGAAAGAATCGAAAGAAAGAATAAGAATGAAAGAAGAAAGAAAGAAAAAGAAAGAAAGAAAAAAGAAAGGAAAGAAAGAAGAAGGAAGGAAAGAAAGAAAGAAGAAAGGAAAGAAAGAGAAGAAAAGAAGAAGAAAGAAAGAAGAAAGAAGAAAGAAGAAAAGAAAGAAGAAAGAGAAAGAAAGAAAGAAGAGAAAGAAGAAAGAAAGAAAGAAGAAGGAAGGAAAGGAAGGAAGAAGGAAGGAAGGAAGGAAGGAAGGAAGGAAGGAAGAAGGAGAAAGAAAAAGAAAGAAAGAGAGAAAGAAGAAAAGAAAAAAGAAAAGAGAAAAGAGAAAAGAAAAAAAGGAAGAATGAAAGAAAAGAAAGAAAAGAAAAAGAAAGAAAAAAGAAAGAAAGAAAGAAAGAAAGAAGAAAGAAGAAAGAAAGAAGAAAGAAAGAAAGAAGAAAGAAGAAAGAAAGAAAGAAAGAAAGAAAGAAAGAAAGAAAAGAAAGAAGAAAGAAAAGAAAGAAAAAGAAAGAAAGAAAGAAAGAAAGAAAGAAAGAAAGAAAGAAAGAAAAAGAGAAAAAGAAAGAAGAGCATGATAGCACAGTAGTAGGGCATTTGCCTTAGAAGAGGACAACCCAGAATGAAACCCAGTTTGACGCCTGTCATCTCATATACTCCCCTGAGCCTACCAGGAGCGATTTCTTTTCTTTCTTCTTTTTTAAATTTTTATTGTGGTCGAAGGGAATTATAATTTTTTCACATTAATATTTAAGGCACATAGTGACAATGAGTGAGGGGCATTCCAACCAGCAGTGCTATCCTCCCTCCACCCCTGTTCTCAGCATGCATTCCACATCTCCCTCCTTTACACTTGTAATGGTAGTGCAACCATTCACCTCTTGTACAGCTTATTGTAGATTGAGTATTGATTCTATTGTCGTTGACTGGATTTGGTATTCATGTCTGATCAGTTTTATTTCCACCAAATGAACATTCGACTATCTGGTCTTGGTTCCATTGGGGGAAGGAAAAAAAAGAAAAGAAAAAAAAGGCAAACAAAAAGAAAAATCTAGGACATTATTATAGACCTTTGTGGTTAGAGGTTGATTGCATACCTGTTCACTCAAAACTGTTGCTTCCAGGGCTGGAGAGATAGCACAGCAGTAGGGCACTTGCCCTGCATGCAGAAGGATGGTGATTCGTATACCGGCATCCCATATAATCCTCTGAGCCTGCCAGGCATGAACTCTGAGCCCAGAGCTTGGAGCAATCCCTGAGCACTGCCGGGTGTGACCCAAAAACAAACAAACAAACAAACAACTGTTGCTTCCATCGTTGCTGGCTTCTTTAGATTATAATGGGTATTCACATCTTTGTGTTGCCACCCTTCTACTTCATTTGAACACTTCACCACGTTATATGGTGGCACCTATGGTGTTTGGAGATTTTATTCTTTCAACCTTTGTATTTGTTCATGGATTACTATATGTTAATGTTGTATATGTTCTGAATACCTCAAATAAGTGCTATCATTCTGTATTTATCCTTCTTCTTCTGGCTTACTTCGTTTAACATAATATTTTGGAGATCCGTGTTGCTACAATATCCATGATTATATCATTTCTAACTGCTCTACATAGCATTGTATATAAATACCACATCTTCATGATCGATTCATCCATTGTTGGGCATCGAAGTTGGTTCCAGTTCTTGGCTATTGTGCTGAGTACTACATTGAATAGTGGAGTGCATACATAATTTGGGATAAATATTCTTCCATCTTGGGGGTAGATACCCAGGAGAGTGATTGCTGGATCATATAGCAGCTCAATTCTGAGTTTATTAAGCACCCTCTATACTGATTTCCATAGGGGTTGGAGCAGGCAGCATTTTCACCAGCAGTGGATGAGAGTCCCTTTCCTACCACATCCTCATCAACAGAGATTGGATCTATTATTTTTGACCTGTGCGATCCTCACTGATGTTAGGTGGTATCTCATTGTTGTCTTAATTCGGATTTCTTTAATGATGAGTGATGGTGAACATGTTTTCATGTGTTTCTTGGCCATTGGCCGGTCTTCCTTGGAAAAGTGTCTATTCATTTCTTCTCCCCATTTTTCTATGGCTTTGTTGTGCTTTGTGGGGCTCACCTTTCTGAGTGCTTTTTATAACCTAGATATCAATCTTTTATCTGATGTGTTGAGTGTGAAAATTTTTTCCCATTCTGTTAGCTGTCTTCTAGTTTTAGTCAGTGTTTCTTTCGACATACACAAACTCTTTAGTTTCATGTAGTCCTATTTGTTTACATTTGATGTTATTACTCTTGCCATTGGCATTCCATCATCAAAGACTTTTTTGAGGTATAAGTCTTGTAGTGTTCTACCTATTTTCCCCTCAGTGAACTTTATAGATTCAGGTCTGATTTCCATGTCTTTAATTCATTTTGAGTTGATTTTTGTGTAGGGGTGAGATATGAATCAATCTTTTGTTTGTTATAGGTGGTTATCCAGTTGTTCCAACATCATTTGTTGAAGAGTCTGTCTTTTTTCCATTTCAGGTTCTTAGATCCTTTGTCAAATATCAGTTGACCATATATTTGTGGGTATATCTCTGGATATTCTGTTCTAAACCATTGGTCTGACACTCTGTCTTTGTTCCAGTACCATGCTGTGTAGATGACTATGGCTTTATAATAAAGTTTCAGGTTAGGTAAAAAAATCTCACCCAGTTTCTTGTTTTTCAGTATAGATTTGGCTAACCTAGTTTCTTTGTCATTCCAGATGAACTTTATAATTGATTGTTCTAGATCCTTAAAAACGGTATCTGAATTTGGATAGATATTGCATTGAATCTATATAGTAATTTAGGTAAGATAGTTGTTTTGATGATGTTGGATTTTTTTTTTTTTTTTAGTTTTTGGGCCACACCCGGCGGTGCATAGGAGTTACTCCTGGCTGTCTGCTCAGAAATAGCTCCTGGCAGGCACAGGGGACCATATGGGACACCGGGATTCGAACCAACCATCTTTGGTCCTGGATCGGCTGCTTGCAAGGCAAACACCGCTATGCCATCTCTCTGGGCCCGATGATGTTGATTTTGCCTACCCATGAGCAAGGGATATTCTTCCATTTCCTTAGGTCCTCTTCAATTTTTTTCTGGAGCATTTTGAAGTTTTCATGGTATTTAGGTTTTTCACGTCTCTTGTCAGGTTGATTTCCAGGTACTTGATATTTTTAGATACTATTTTAAATGGGATCGACTCCTTAATGTCTTTCTCCTCTGCTTGGTTATTTGTATAGAGGAATGCTATTGTCTTTTGTGTATTGATTTTGTAGCCAGCCACTTTGCTGTATTGGCTTATTGTTTCTAGGAGTTTTACTGTGGACTCTTTATTGTTTTCTATGTATATCATCATATCATCTGCAAAAAAGAGATGGATTGACTTCATCTTTCCCTATCTGGATTCCTTAAATTTCCTTCTTTTGTCTTATAGCTATTGCTAGTACTTCTAAAACTATGTTGAATAAGAGTGAAGAAAATGAGCAGTCTTGCCTAGTTCCTACCCTTAGTGGAAATGTTTTCACTTTTTTTGCCATTAAGGATAATATTGGCTGTGGGCTTTTCAAAAATAGCTGAAACTATCTTTAGAAAGGTTCCTTCCAAACCTATTTTGGTGAGCATTTCATCAAGAGTGAGTATTGGATTTTTTCAAATGCCTTCTTTGTGTCGATTGGTATGATCATGTGGTTTTTGTCTTTCTTGTTGATGTGATGTATAAATGTTGATTGATTTGTGTATGTTGAACCATACTTGCATCCCTGGTATGAAACCCACTTGGTCATAGTGTATAATCTTTTTGATGTATTGTTGGATTTGCTAAGATTTTGTTGAGAATTCTTGCATCTATGTTCATTAGTGAGAATGGTCTGTAGTTTCCTTCTTGGCAGTGTCTTTGCTGTCTTTGGGAATGAGTGTGATATTCACCTCATAAAAGGAGTTAGGAAGAATTCCTGTCTTTTCAATATTTTAGAAGAGCTTGAGCATCAGTGGTTGTAATTCTTCTTAAAATGTTTGATAGAATTCACCCATAAAACAATCTGGTCCTGGACTTTTGTTCTTGGGGAGTTTCTTAATTACTGTTTAAATTTCCTCAGCTGTGATTAGACTATTTAGGCTTTCTACATCCTTCTATTCAGTCTCGAAAGATGATATTTTTCCAGACATCTATCCATTTCTTCCAGGTTCTCTAATCTCACTGAGTACAGTTGTTCATAGTACACTCTCATGATGTCATGGCTTTCTTGGGGTTCTGTTGTAATCTCTACCCTTTCATTTGTGACCCAGTAGTTTAAATAGGTCACTCCACTATATTGCTTGAATTGTTTCAAATGGGAGAACTGGTTTGATTCTTTTGTTCCTTTCTTTGTATTTGAGGGTTTTTTCTCCCTAATTGCTTTAAAAAATTCATCTTTCTCTTTGGTTTTTTTTTCCACTTGGATTATCATATGTCTTGGTATTGGTCTGTTAGGGTCTATTTTATTGGGAACTGTTTTTGCCTCCTGGTTTTGTATGGGTTTTTCTTTCCAGAAGGTGGGAAAATTCTCTGCTATTATTTCCTTCACTACTTGTTCTTCATTCCCTTTTTCCTCCCCATCTGGTATTTCTACAATTCGT